>NC_142674.1:5000-135000 GCF_964200805.1 Pocillopora damicornis
TCACTCCCACAACTTAACGAAGGCTTTTCGACTGCGGGCGAGTCGATTTCAACCTTCTTCTCTTTGCGCAATATTCGTTCGTTCGTTCGTTCGTTCGTTCGTTCGTTCGTTTGGAAGATTTCGCACCTCGTCTGCGAAGCCGCTTCGATTTCGACTCGATTCGTGGCGCACACGTGGACGAACGCGCGAGTGCAAAAAAACCAGCAGCCGATCGACTCTGAGAACGAAGCAACTCGCAAGAGAGTCGAAAGCCTTTTCCGTCCGTAGATTTTTCTCTCTGTTCGCAAATACAGGGCTTTCAGCCGCAGGGGACGAGCGTCCTCCTGACTCGAGCGACGAGCGAGTGTTTGTCTGTTTGTCTGTCTCTTTGTTTGTTTTGCCTGTTTGTACACGTCCAAGTTGGCAGTTAAAAACATAGTCTATTTTCCAAGGTTTCCAAGGAAGGTTTCTTCACTTCATGCCTGGGTCCTTATGTATATTATTCTGTTTTACAGAAAATAACAGTCAACTGGAGCAGGAAAACTCCAATCAGCCAAGAGGGGCCAGAAAAGAATTGTGCTTAGACATAGCAGTTACCTCCAGCTGGAAAATACAAGTAAGTACTGCCAAAGAATATTTATTCCTTGCTGGTAATCTCAGAACGGCTGTCTAGGGCTGCAAATTAACAGGTTGTCTGAATGTTGTCTGCATGAGCATGAAAATAATGCAAGTGCAATGAACCTTTTCTTTTGGGTTTGGCCACCTTGTTGAAATCTCTCGATTCTTTCTTTACGAGTGAGTATTGAGATTACTGGTTTGGCCAGCTTGTTTAAATTTTCTCAATTCTTTACAAGTGTAGATTGTAGAGGCTAGCTAGCTAGCTAGCTAGCTAGCTAGCTGCATGGGCTGCTAACTAGATGTAGAAATCTGGGAAGGTTCTTCCTTGGCCAATTCTGAGGCTTTAACCCTTTTTTTGACTCCCAAGAGTGATTCACACGTAACTTCTCCCTGTAATTAATATCTAAACATTATCTGGCAAACAGGTCAGGAGAAAACTCGACCTTATCGAGTAGAAGTCGTGATCTTGATCTAACACCAAATTCTTGTCACTTATTTACAATTATGTGGCAGCCAATCAGATCTTGGGAGTCAAAGGCCGGTTAAAGCAAGAGATTTTAAGACTTTTTGTAAGAATGTCCTCAGAGTTTTGTGTGGGAACTAGTTGCTTGGGGTTGACACTTGATGTGTTGGGTTTTTTTTTTTTTGCTTGCTTAGGGTTAGACAGTGCAATGCAACTTTTATATTTAACCCTTTAACTCCAACCAACACAGAAGTGAGTGACCAACACAGAGTTTCTCCTTACATTATCCACACAATATCGACCATCTAGGTATATACAATATCCAATATCCAATATCCAATATACAATATACAATATGCAATATCATGCAGACAAGTGATGAGATCAAAGAGAAATAGAAATGAAGGGAACTTAAGCTGATCCAATAGCAAATTCTCCAAGCCAACATCACCAGAACTGTATGGCTGACAGTAAGGAGAATTACTCTGGAGATCTTGGGAGGGAGTGAAAGGCTTCATTAAAAAGAGGCTGTAAATTGAATGTCAATGTGAATTTTCCTGCTTTCCTGCCTGTAGGCAAAACAAGGACCAAGTGAAGTACAAATTGAATCCTTCCCTGGGAAAAAAAAAAGGTCAGTCAATTCATAAAACCAGATCCGTGAGAGTAATGATTGATCACCCACTCCGAGATAATATTATTATTGTTATCTGTCAGCCATTTGAAATGACAGGGCTTGCACAGGAATGAAATTCCCTTCAAACCAGATTGCACCTGTACGTCCCTTACCACTGGAGTGTTTTGCACAGGATTCTGGATTCCATGTTCTGGATTCTCAGCACTCATCCTGTTGATGCTGTATTGATATCGTTAGGAGTACAAATTAGAACAGTTTTGCAATGATGATGCCCAAAACAACCCTCTACCTGTGGTAAGAGGGCAGGCTTTCCTTTCTTCATTTCCAGGATTACTGGCCAGGGGTTAAATGCATGAAATGCAATCTGAATAATAATAATAATAATAATAATAATAATAATAATAATAATAATAATGATGATGATATTACATGTTTCAAATCAAAAATGTCAATGCTAATTTTTGACCCCTGCTTTTCTTTCCTCTAGGCCAACCAAGGACCAAGTCCTGCACAGGCACCTGCACCTGCACATCCACCCAGTGACTGAGGTATGAATAACAATCAATTGTTCCCAAAGTGCACCACTGAAAACAGACCATTGAAAAAAAAAACATCCTTCTACTACCTGCTGGTCTATGTCCCTCCTTGACCTCTGCACAAACAGTGCCCTGCCTTTCCCCTGGCAAGCCCCGCTGCTCGCTTTGCGACGCGCGCTAGCGCTGGTGGAGCCTGTGGCTCCGGCCTCAACAGTTTGCCGTCACCAACCGGCCAGCGGTCTAGGAACGACAGCCCCTCAAAGTTTCACCTCTGCAGCTACAACTTGTGAGCATTTCTTCCACTCTCCTGCACTGACCATTCCATCGCCTCTCTCTCTCTCTCTACCTCTTCTCTCCACTGCCTATTGGCATTGTTGGCAGAAATTTCATGTTTTTAGCAATCTCATTTAATAATAGTAGAAATGATAATACAATATCCAATATCCAATATCCAATATCCAATATACAATGTGCAATATCAAGCAGACAAGTGATGAGATCAAAGAAAAATAGAAATGAAGGGAACTTAAGCTGATCCAATAGCAAATTCTCCAAGCCAACATCACCAGAACTGTATGGCTGACAGTAAGGAGAACTACTCTGTAGATCTTGGGAGGGAGTGAAAGGCTTCATTAAAAGGAGGCTGTAAATTGAATGTCAATGTGAATTTTCCTGCTTTCCTGCCTGTAGGGAATACAAGGACCAAGTGAAGTACAAATTGAATCCTTCTCTGGAAAAAAAAAAAGGTCAGTCAATTCATAAAACCAGATCCGTGAGAGTAATGATTGATCACCCACTCCGAGATAATATTATTATTATTATTGTTATCTGTCAGCCATTTGAAATGACAGGGCTTGCACAGGAATGAAATTCCCTTCGGACCAGATTGCACCTGTACGTCCCTTACCACGGGAGTGTTTTGCATGCCAAAAAAGTCAGTATATGGGAAGAATAGTATGCAACTGAATGATGCAAGTTTCAGCCAGTTGAGGGTTCTTACATTTTTTTATGGTGGTGCTAATGGTGTCTCAGTCAATTGCTAACTTAGTATTTAAGTACTAGTTGTGGTATTGATTATTTGACTTTCCCTAAATGTTTTTTATTGGTGGAGCCAACGGAAAAAGTTTGTGAGGCCATGCTTTAAGAAAATGACAGGAAGGCCTTAAGAGCTTACCTAGATCTTTATGAAGATGGAGGGTTATTTTATTGGCAGTGACATGTAAAGATAGTTTGCCAGGGCCACTTACTAGGAGTAGATGTATAAGTTAAAAATACTACATTTGAGCTCAATTTTTACGCAGACATTATTCAGGTAGGATGGAAATTTAAAAGCACGTTCTTGTCTCATTCATAAGCAATGCTATATACTTCACAGCTGTCAAATTTATTAAATTTTGTGTTCAGAATTACTCTTGGCCTTGATATTTTTAACATTATGTAACATTTAACATTGCATAACATTGTTTTTAACAAACAGTAAAATTTTTTGGTTTTCCATCTGAGCAATTAAAAACATTGTGTTGTTTCCAAGGTTTCCAAGGAAGGTTTCTTCACTTCGTGCCTGGGTCCTTATGTATATTATTCTGTTTTACAGAAAATAACAGTCGACTGGAGCAGGCAAACTCCAATCAGCCAAGAGGGGCCAGAAAAGAATTGTGCTTAGACATAGCAGTTACCTCCAGCTGGAAAATACAAGTAAGTACTGCCAAAGAATATTTATTCCTTGCTGGTAATCTCAGAACGGCTGTCTAGGGCTGCAAATTAACAGTACTGGAATACAACAGTTAACTCCTGCTGAGAAACTGAGAACAGCTAAGAGGGGCTGGGAAATAACAGTGCTGGAATACAAGAGTTATCCACCGCTGGAATTCAGAAACAGGAAACTAATTTTCAATACTCTGCTACAATACACTGAGCATGCAATAATATCTTCCATTGCCTCAACTCCAGTTACTTGTAGAAAGGTCATCTCTGAACCATTAAATAGGATCTGCTTTACTAGTTATGTACAGTTTGCAATACGTTAACGAAAGAAAAAATCTTAACCCTTCAACCCCAAGAGTGGGCAGCCTCTAAGTTCTCATTACAAAATCACCCCTGATATGATAGCAGTCTCATTTAATAATAGTAGAAATGATAATACAATATGCAATATCCAATATACGATATACGATATCCAATATACAATATCCAATATCCAATATCCAATATCCAATATCCAATATCCAATATACAATGTGCAATATCAAGCAGACAAGTGATGAGATCAAAGAAAAATAGAAATGAAGGGAACTTAAGCTGATCCAATAGCAAATTCTCCAAGCCAACGTCACCAGAACTGTATGGCTGACAGTAAGGAGAATTACTATGGAGATCTTGGGAGGGAGTGAAAGGCTTCATTAAAAGGAGGCTGTAAATTGAATGTCAATGTGAATTTTCCTGCTTTCCTGCCTGTAGGCAAAACAAGGACCAAGTGAAGTACAAATTGAATCCTTCCCTGGGAAAAAAAAAAAAGGTCAGTCAATTCATAAAATCAAATCCGTGAGAATAATGATTGATCACCCACTCCGAGATAATATTATTATTATTGTTATCTGTCAGCCATTTGAAATGACAGGGCTTGCACAGGAATGAAATTCCCTTCAAACCAGATTGCACCTGTACGTCCCTTACCACTTGAGTGTAACCCTTTAGCTCCCAGATCAAATTTGCACCTCTCCTCACTGTCAACCATACAATCCTTATGATGGTAGTTCCTTGGTAGAATTTAGTATGGCATCAACCAATGGTCCCCAAATTGAGATGATGTTCTGGATTCTCAGCACTCACCCTGTTGATATTGTATTTATATCGTTAGGAAAAATTCTCTCTCCAGGTCATTTGCGGTAGTGAAAGGGTTATTAACAGCTGTCACATCGCCTCGCCTCGCCTGCAGGTAAATATGGTCAATGACATTACTAGATTTCTGGATTATACCATCCATTTACCCGTCTACGTAACATTTCCCCCACTGAACACACAAGAGGCTGTCGTTCCCCTGACAGGCCATGATCACCATTGCGCTACGCGCGCAGGCCTTCTGGGCACCTGGGGCTACCACCTCAACAGTCTGCCGCAGGCCTGCGACCAGCGCTATGGAAATGACAGCCATCAGAAACTTTTAACTCCGTCCATCATTATCACATCAACCCTTGACATTAATTCATTCCTCCTTTGCAGCTGAATTTCATTCAGACACTTTGGATTGGTTATTATTGCTTCAAAAAGTGCAGGAATTCAGTGTGAAGCTAGCTCTGGCCTTAAGGAATTGTCATACTTTTTGCTGTGCAATTTCATGTTTCTATCAGTGTCAACAGATGAGCAAAATTCTCTCTTTTCTTCAGTTGCAGCAGCTGACATGCAAGGGCAGGAACTGTGCTGGTGTGATGTAGCTATCAAGTGCCACCATCAAGGTTGAATGTGTGCAGGCAGTGATGACTGGAGATTTTTTCCCCCTCTAAACAATACTGCCTAACCGAATGGAGTAGACAAGAAAAGTTTTGACACATTCATTGGTATTGTTGTTGAAAATAAAGACTGATGCCCAAATTTATATTCAAAGGAGTGTGTGGTTTTGTCCTTTGTCTTTGTGTAGGTAATTGGATGATCTCTAGCGATATTTGACCTAAATGCCTGCAGTGATATTTCGAAATTGTTATGCGTAGTCTCACCAGCTGTTAGGCCGGTGGCATTTGAGGCAATTTTGAAATATCACCAGTGGTATTCATGCCAAACATCAGGTACAAATTATGCTGTTATTCGTCTCTACCGCTACCCGGGTTTAGTTTGTAATTTTCACATGTAGGTATTTGGCTTAAATTAAGCTGAAACACCACTGCTCTAAGCCAATCAAATCGCAGAAATGTCTCATGTGCTAGTATACGGGCATTAAAACCGGACAGTGCAACCTCGATGTAGGAAACCCTTTCACTCCCAAGATCTGATTAGTAATTGTCCTTACTATCTGCCAGACAACTCTTATGATGTGAGTTCAAAGAATTTGGTATTGGCTCAACTACTAATCCCATGATCGATGTTCTTCTCCATTCTCGTCACCTGCCTGCTTGATATTGTATTCATACTGTAAGGAGAAGTTCTGTCTTGGTCACTTGTGGGAGTGGAGGG
Organism: Pocillopora damicornis; assembly: GCF_964200805.1. NCBI lineage: Eukaryota > Metazoa > Cnidaria > Anthozoa > Scleractinia > Pocilloporidae > Pocillopora > Pocillopora damicornis. Next base: position 11,395 of record NC_142674.1, read on the forward strand.
TTCATATTTATTTCATTTCGCCAATTTGACAGGCACGTTTTCTGTGATTTGAATTTGCTCTAGGAGTATTTCATTGTCCGAAGCTTTTTGATTTTGGCTCCAATAATTTTTTTTTAAATTTTGGAGCGCGGGCTCAACTCTATGCATACACCCCAGTACCCCCTCGGTGTCGAAATGGAAACAGACAAAACAGATGGCGAAGGTAGTGAGTAGATGTCAAGGACTTTCAGTCTAAGACTCGTAGAACCAACCTTCTGAGGCTTATTCTGCTCGGTAAACGGAGAGTATTTTCCCGACGATCGGTCCATTTTCTAAAGGGAGGTCGCAAGTGCCTGTCAAATATCCCAGGCATTTTTGCTTCGTTTTGTGTACTTTGGTAGAAACTCGTACGTCGAAGGAACGCGCTTTAAAAGTGTATGAATCCAGAGCTACACATATTTACAGTTGAGGGTGACAAACTGAACGGATGTACCCAGTCGTTTGGCGTACTGTTGGACCCTAACCCTCATTTCCACACGCGATGGTTGAATTTAGCCGGAAAAAGCACGGTGAGTGTTAGGGTTAGCTGAAAAAATTCCTAAGCAAGGGTGAATTTCTTTCTGGAACCATTAATAGTTGGAAGGAATTTGCTTAAATAACAACCCTTACCGCCTGTCTGGGGGTAAAACCTTGAACTTAGACTATAATGCACTGCTTTTCTTAACGAGGATCTATTTTCATTTCAATATGGAGGGCGAAATTTGGCAAAGTGCCCCAAAGAGAGATCTCGGACTGACAATTGGAAAAAGAGGTTGAATTTGTCTGTTCAGAGTTTTGTCGGCAGTCTAATTGTTGTTCAATTCCTTTCTCTGAACTGCAAACCTCTTTAGTGAAATGAAGGTGAAAACAAAAGACCATTTTATCGCAATTGGTTGACAGCTTGGTAAGGAAAGCTGCATTTATAGCGATCGTGGTGACTAGAGTTAAAGGAGACACTTTTGAATGTTCTCATCTTTGTGGGCACAGCGACCTGCTTCCCTTTTGTGGCGGTTATTAAAAATAACTTATTATAGCAGAGAACGAGTACACATTTTCTCAACCATCAACTCAATTTTATTTTAAATGTGTTGAATTCCAAAATGAACACGCTGGTCAAATTTCAAAATCGAGCTAAACTATCTGTCACCTTTGTCACAGAAAAAAATTAGTTTGCTCACAAAAACACGACCGCCTTAGCTTGAACATTATCATCAACGGCTTGTGAGGAACTTAAAAAAAAAAAAATCTTGCAAACACAACATTTACGGAACACACTGGCCTGTGTTGAACTCTGAAATGAACATGCTGGTTGAATTTCAAAATCGAGTAAAACCATCTCACCACTGTCACAGAAAAGACCAATTTCCTCAGAAAAACACCACTGCCCTAGCTTGAATATTTATCCACAGTTTGCGACAGACTTTGACATTGATCATCTTGTTATAAAATTGACTGAAACCACCTCTCACGATTGTCGCAAAAAAAACATTCATTTCTTCAGAACACACTGGCCTGTGTTGAACTCTAAAATGAACATGCAACCTGGTTGAATTTCAAAATTGAGTAAAACCATTGTCACAGAAAAAACTAATGTCCTCATAGCTTGAATATCTATCCACAGTCTGTGAGAGACGTTGACATTGATCATCTCGAACTCCAAAATGAACATCCAAGTGAAAAGCTTACAGTCTGACTGAAAATTTGTTTTACAGTTAGGTACCTCCTATTGGAAGACAGTCCTGTCGATCTCTTCTTCTTCAGTGGGATCTTCTGGCTGGAGAAACCACAGCCACCTGTTGTTACTGTCTGGTATGCACCTTCGACGTATATACATGAGTGCTGCGATCTGGCTATGGTGGTTACGCAGATATTTAGGATCAAAGTTTAGGACCCTCGAGCGAATTCCAGCAAGCTAAAACAGAAAAGAGAGAAGCTACGAACACTCGAGGACGATTATTTGATGAGAGATTGAAAATCGACGATGTATTAGGTCAGGTGTCGTGACTTATCCACTTCAACAAACGACGCGCTCGCCATTCCTCGCGTTTCGTGCTTACATGACAACATGGCTGCAAGTTTCCAAAAATGGCACCGGAAGTGGAGGTCTCTATTGTGTTCGCGCAGGTTCTGCGCGTACACAATAAATGATTGATAGCCCTGGCCACTTCCTGCCTTCCCAGGTACGTGACTTCTTACACACGACGTGACTCGAACTGAAAGCAATGTGTGGGAACTAGCGCGTCTCTCCCCTTGTACTTTGGTCAACGTGGGACGGCAAGGAATTAATTCAATGAAAATTTCACCCCGTCGACTTCCAAAGAGAATGAATTTTGCGTCCGATGGACGGAAAGTTCTTCAAATATATTGCGCGTAGAGCTGATCACTACTATACGTTTTTATTTCCCGAAAGCATTTTTATCGTTAAAAGGAACACACACACACACACACACGAAAAAAAAAAAAAAATGACTTTAAATTTGGACAAAACCAAATGCATGCTTATCGGTAGTAATAGGAAACGCGTAAATATAGTTTATCATTATTATTTATTATTATTTGATTGGCTAGTTGGCCGGCCATATCGGCCTAGCGCCAAATGTCCCCCCCTCCCCCCTCCCCCCCTCCCCAAGGCGCGCGCGCACGCGCATTAGGTGACTCGACTAGCTGGCCCTGCGAGCTAGAGAGACATGTCTTTTCGTTTCGCCTCCACGAAATCGGAGGCAGTGGGAATATGGCATCACACACCTTCCATCCCCGAGGTTTCGAAGTTGCGATGTTGCTGTGTTCAAGGTAACCCTGTGCAAAGAATGATTCGTTGGGGGCGAGGAGAGCACTTATTTGGAGACTCTCTAGTGGCTGTATATATTATCTGAATTGAGTTCACTCCCACAACTTAACGAAGGCTTTTCGACTGCGGGCGAGTCGATTTCAACCTTCTTCTCTTTGCGCAATATTCGTTCGTTCGTTCGTTCGTTCGTTCGTTCGTTCGTTTGGAAGATTTCGCACCTCGTCTGCGAAGCCGCTTCGATTTCGACTCGATTCGTGGCGCACACGTGGACGAACGCGCGAGTGCAAAAAAACCAGCAGCCGATCGACTCTGAGAACGAAGCAACTCGCAAGAGAGTCGAAAGCCTTTTCCGTCCGTAGATTTTTCTCTCTGTTCGCAAATACAGGGCTTTCAGCCGCAGGGGACGAGCGTCCTCCTGACTCGAGCGACGAGCGAGTGTTTGTCTGTTTGTCTGTCTCTTTGTTTGTTTTGCCTGTTTGTACACGTCCAAGTTGGCAGTTAAAAACATAGTCTATTTTCCAAGGTTTCCAAGGAAGGTTTCTTCACTTCATGCCTGGGTCCTTATGTATATTATTCTGTTTTACAGAAAATAACAGTCAACTGGAGCAGGAAAACTCCAATCAGCCAAGAGGGGCCAGAAAAGAATTGTGCTTAGACATAGCAGTTACCTCCAGCTGGAAAATACAAGTAAGTACTGCCAAAGAATATTTATTCCTTGCTGGTAATCTCAGAACGGCTGTCTAGGGCTGCAAATTAACAGGTTGTCTGAATGTTGTCTGCATGAGCATGAAAATAATGCAAGTGCAATGAACCTTTTCTTTTGGGTTTGGCCACCTTGTTGAAATCTCTCGATTCTTTCTTTACGAGTGAGTATTGAGATTACTGGTTTGGCCAGCTTGTTTAAATTTTCTCAATTCTTTACAAGTGTAGATTGTAGAGGCTAGCTAGCTAGCTAGCTAGCTAGCTAGCTGCATGGGCTGCTAACTAGATGTAGAAATCTGGGAAGGTTCTTCCTTGGCCAATTCTGAGGCTTTAACCCTTTTTTTGACTCCCAAGAGTGATTCACACGTAACTTCTCCCTGTAATTAATATCTAAACATTATCTGGCAAACAGGTCAGGAGAAAACTCGACCTTATCGAGTAGAAGTCGTGATCTTGATCTAACACCAAATTCTTGTCACTTATTTACAATTATGTGGCAGCCAATCAGATCTTGGGAGTCAAAGGCCGGTTAAAGCAAGAGATTTTAAGACTTTTTGTAAGAATGTCCTCAGAGTTTTGTGTGGGAACTAGTTGCTTGGGGTTGACACTTGATGTGTTGGGTTTTTTTTTTTTTGCTTGCTTAGGGTTAGACAGTGCAATGCAACTTTTATATTTAACCCTTTAACTCCAACCAACACAGAAGTGAGTGACCAACACAGAGTTTCTCCTTACATTATCCACACAATATCGACCATCTAGGTATATACAATATCCAATATCCAATATCCAATATACAATATACAATATGCAATATCATGCAGACAAGTGATGAGATCAAAGAGAAATAGAAATGAAGGGAACTTAAGCTGATCCAATAGCAAATTCTCCAAGCCAACATCACCAGAACTGTATGGCTGACAGTAAGGAGAATTACTCTGGAGATCTTGGGAGGGAGTGAAAGGCTTCATTAAAAAGAGGCTGTAAATTGAATGTCAATGTGAATTTTCCTGCTTTCCTGCCTGTAGGCAAAACAAGGACCAAGTGAAGTACAAATTGAATCCTTCCCTGGGAAAAAAAAAAGGTCAGTCAATTCATAAAACCAGATCCGTGAGAGTAATGATTGATCACCCACTCCGAGATAATATTATTATTGTTATCTGTCAGCCATTTGAAATGACAGGGCTTGCACAGGAATGAAATTCCCTTCAAACCAGATTGCACCTGTACGTCCCTTACCACTGGAGTGTTTTGCACAGGATTCTGGATTCCATGTTCTGGATTCTCAGCACTCATCCTGTTGATGCTGTATTGATATCGTTAGGAGTACAAATTAGAACAGTTTTGCAATGATGATGCCCAAAACAACCCTCTACCTGTGGTAAGAGGGCAGGCTTTCCTTTCTTCATTTCCAGGATTACTGGCCAGGGGTTAAATGCATGAAATGCAATCTGAATAATAATAATAATAATAATAATAATAATAATAATAATAATAATAATGATGATGATATTACATGTTTCAAATCAAAAATGTCAATGCTAATTTTTGACCCCTGCTTTTCTTTCCTCTAGGCCAACCAAGGACCAAGTCCTGCACAGGCACCTGCACCTGCACATCCACCCAGTGACTGAGGTATGAATAACAATCAATTGTTCCCAAAGTGCACCACTGAAAACAGACCATTGAAAAAAAAAACATCCTTCTACTACCTGCTGGTCTATGTCCCTCCTTGACCTCTGCACAAACAGTGCCCTGCCTTTCCCCTGGCAAGCCCCGCTGCTCGCTTTGCGACGCGCGCTAGCGCTGGTGGAGCCTGTGGCTCCGGCCTCAACAGTTTGCCGTCACCAACCGGCCAGCGGTCTAGGAACGACAGCCCCTCAAAGTTTCACCTCTGCAGCTACAACTTGTGAGCATTTCTTCCACTCTCCTGCACTGACCATTCCATCGCCTCTCTCTCTCTCTCTACCTCTTCTCTCCACTGCCTATTGGCATTGTTGGCAGAAATTTCATGTTTTTAGCAATCTCATTTAATAATAGTAGAAATGATAATACAATATCCAATATCCAATATCCAATATCCAATATACAATGTGCAATATCAAGCAGACAAGTGATGAGATCAAAGAAAAATAGAAATGAAGGGAACTTAAGCTGATCCAATAGCAAATTCTCCAAGCCAACATCACCAGAACTGTATGGCTGACAGTAAGGAGAACTACTCTGTAGATCTTGGGAGGGAGTGAAAGGCTTCATTAAAAGGAGGCTGTAAATTGAATGTCAATGTGAATTTTCCTGCTTTCCTGCCTGTAGGGAATACAAGGACCAAGTGAAGTACAAATTGAATCCTTCTCTGGAAAAAAAAAAAGGTCAGTCAATTCATAAAACCAGATCCGTGAGAGTAATGATTGATCACCCACTCCGAGATAATATTATTATTATTATTGTTATCTGTCAGCCATTTGAAATGACAGGGCTTGCACAGGAATGAAATTCCCTTCGGACCAGATTGCACCTGTACGTCCCTTACCACGGGAGTGTTTTGCATGCCAAAAAAGTCAGTATATGGGAAGAATAGTATGCAACTGAATGATGCAAGTTTCAGCCAGTTGAGGGTTCTTACATTTTTTTATGGTGGTGCTAATGGTGTCTCAGTCAATTGCTAACTTAGTATTTAAGTACTAGTTGTGGTATTGATTATTTGACTTTCCCTAAATGTTTTTTATTGGTGGAGCCAACGGAAAAAGTTTGTGAGGCCATGCTTTAAGAAAATGACAGGAAGGCCTTAAGAGCTTACCTAGATCTTTATGAAGATGGAGGGTTATTTTATTGGCAGTGACATGTAAAGATAGTTTGCCAGGGCCACTTACTAGGAGTAGATGTATAAGTTAAAAATACTACATTTGAGCTCAATTTTTACGCAGACATTATTCAGGTAGGATGGAAATTTAAAAGCACGTTCTTGTCTCATTCATAAGCAATGCTATATACTTCACAGCTGTCAAATTTATTAAATTTTGTGTTCAGAATTACTCTTGGCCTTGATATTTTTAACATTATGTAACATTTAACATTGCATAACATTGTTTTTAACAAACAGTAAAATTTTTTGGTTTTCCATCTGAGCAATTAAAAACATTGTGTTGTTTCCAAGGTTTCCAAGGAAGGTTTCTTCACTTCGTGCCTGGGTCCTTATGTATATTATTCTGTTTTACAGAAAATAACAGTCGACTGGAGCAGGCAAACTCCAATCAGCCAAGAGGGGCCAGAAAAGAATTGTGCTTAGACATAGCAGTTACCTCCAGCTGGAAAATACAAGTAAGTACTGCCAAAGAATATTTATTCCTTGCTGGTAATCTCAGAACGGCTGTCTAGGGCTGCAAATTAACAGTACTGGAATACAACAGTTAACTCCTGCTGAGAAACTGAGAACAGCTAAGAGGGGCTGGGAAATAACAGTGCTGGAATACAAGAGTTATCCACCGCTGGAATTCAGAAACAGGAAACTAATTTTCAATACTCTGCTACAATACACTGAGCATGCAATAATATCTTCCATTGCCTCAACTCCAGTTACTTGTAGAAAGGTCATCTCTGAACCATTAAATAGGATCTGCTTTACTAGTTATGTACAGTTTGCAATACGTTAACGAAAGAAAAAATCTTAACCCTTCAACCCCAAGAGTGGGCAGCCTCTAAGTTCTCATTACAAAATCACCCCTGATATGATAGCAGTCTCATTTAATAATAGTAGAAATGATAATACAATATGCAATATCCAATATACGATATACGATATCCAATATACAATATCCAATATCCAATATCCAATATCCAATATCCAATATCCAATATACAATGTGCAATATCAAGCAGACAAGTGATGAGATCAAAGAAAAATAGAAATGAAGGGAACTTAAGCTGATCCAATAGCAAATTCTCCAAGCCAACGTCACCAGAACTGTATGGCTGACAGTAAGGAGAATTACTATGGAGATCTTGGGAGGGAGTGAAAGGCTTCATTAAAAGGAGGCTGTAAATTGAATGTCAATGTGAATTTTCCTGCTTTCCTGCCTGTAGGCAAAACAAGGACCAAGTGAAGTACAAATTGAATCCTTCCCTGGGAAAAAAAAAAAAGGTCAGTCAATTCATAAAATCAAATCCGTGAGAATAATGATTGATCACCCACTCCGAGATAATATTATTATTATTGTTATCTGTCAGCCATTTGAAATGACAGGGCTTGCACAGGAATGAAATTCCCTTCAAACCAGATTGCACCTGTACGTCCCTTACCACTTGAGTGTAACCCTTTAGCTCCCAGATCAAATTTGCACCTCTCCTCACTGTCAACCATACAATCCTTATGATGGTAGTTCCTTGGTAGAATTTAGTATGGCATCAACCAATGGTCCCCAAATTGAGATGATGTTCTGGATTCTCAGCACTCACCCTGTTGATATTGTATTTATATCGTTAGGAAAAATTCTCTCTCCAGGTCATTTGCGGTAGTGAAAGGGTTATTAACAGCTGTCACATCGCCTCGCCTCGCCTGCAGGTAAATATGGTCAATGACATTACTAGATTTCTGGATTATACCATCCATTTACCCGTCTACGTAACATTTCCCCCACTGAACACACAAGAGGCTGTCGTTCCCCTGACAGGCCATGATCACCATTGCGCTACGCGCGCAGGCCTTCTGGGCACCTGGGGCTACCACCTCAACAGTCTGCCGCAGGCCTGCGACCAGCGCTATGGAAATGACAGCCATCAGAAACTTTTAACTCCGTCCATCATTATCACATCAACCCTTGACATTAATTCATTCCTCCTTTGCAGCTGAATTTCATTCAGACACTTTGGATTGGTTATTATTGCTTCAAAAAGTGCAGGAATTCAGTGTGAAGCTAGCTCTGGCCTTAAGGAATTGTCATACTTTTTGCTGTGCAATTTCATGTTTCTATCAGTGTCAACAGATGAGCAAAATTCTCTCTTTTCTTCAGTTGCAGCAGCTGACATGCAAGGGCAGGAACTGTGCTGGTGTGATGTAGCTATCAAGTGCCACCATCAAGGTTGAATGTGTGCAGGCAGTGATGACTGGAGATTTTTTCCCCCTCTAAACAATACTGCCTAACCGAATGGAGTAGACAAGAAAAGTTTTGACACATTCATTGGTATTGTTGTTGAAAATAAAGACTGATGCCCAAATTTATATTCAAAGGAGTGTGTGGTTTTGTCCTTTGTCTTTGTGTAGGTAATTGGATGATCTCTAGCGATATTTGACCTAAATGCCTGCAGTGATATTTCGAAATTGTTATGCGTAGTCTCACCAGCTGTTAGGCCGGTGGCATTTGAGGCAATTTTGAAATATCACCAGTGGTATTCATGCCAAACATCAGGTACAAATTATGCTGTTATTCGTCTCTACCGCTACCCGGGTTTAGTTTGTAATTTTCACATGTAGGTATTTGGCTTAAATTAAGCTGAAACACCACTGCTCTAAGCCAATCAAATCGCAGAAATGTCTCATGTGCTAGTATACGGGCATTAAAACCGGACAGTGCAACCTCGATGTAGGAAACCCTTTCACTCCCAAGATCTGATTAGTAATTGTCCTTACTATCTGCCAGACAACTCTTATGATGTGAGTTCAAAGAATTTGGTATTGGCTCAACTACTAATCCCATGATCGATGTTCTTCTCCATTCTCGTCACCTGCCTGCTTGATATTGTATTCATACTGTAAGGAGAAGTTCTGTCTTGGTCACTTGTGGGAGTGGAGGGTTCATATTTATTTCATTTCGCCAATTTGACAGGCACGTTTTCTGTGATTTGAATTTGCTCTAGGAGTATTTCATTGTCCGAAGCTTTTTGATTTTGGCTCCAATAATTTTTTTTTAAATTTTGGAGCGCGGGCTCAACTCTATGCATACACCCCAGTACCCCCTCGGTGTCGAAATGGAAACAGACAAAACAGATGGCGAAGGTAGTGAGTAGATGTCAAGGACTTTCAGTCTAAGACTCGTAGAACCAACCTTCTGAGGCTTATTCTGCTCGGTAAACGGAGAGTATTTTCCCGACGATCGGTCCATTTTCTAAAGGGAGGTCGCAAGTGCCTGTCAAATATCCCAGGCATTTTTGCTTCGTTTTGTGTACTTTGGTAGAAACTCGTACGTCGAAGGAACGCGCTTTAAAAGTGTATGAATCCAGAGCTACACATATTTACAGTTGAGGGTGACAAACTGAACGGATGTACCCAGTCGTTTGGCGTACTGTTGGACCCTAACCCTAACCCTAACCCTAAGCAACCCTAACCCTAACCCTAACCCTAACCCTAACCCTAAACCCTAACCCTAAACCCTAACCCTAAACCCTAACCCTAACCCTAACCCTAACCCTAACCCTAACCCTAAACCCTAACCCTAACCCTGACCCTCATTTCCACACGCGATGGTTGAATTTAGCCGGAAAAAGCACGGTGAGTGTTAGGGTTAGCTGAAAAAATTCCTAAGCAAGGGTGAATTTCTTTCTGGAACCATTAATAGTTGGAAGGAATTTGCTTAAATAACAACCCTTACCGCCTGTCTGGGGGTAAAACCTTGAACTTAGACTATAATGCACTGCTTTTCTTAACGAGGATCTATTTTCATTTCAATATGGAGGGCGAAATTTGGCAAAGTGCCCCAAAGAGAGATCTCGGACTGACAATTGGAAAAAGAGGTTGAATTTGTCTGTTCAGAGTTTTGTCGGCAGTCTAATTGTTGTTCAATTCCTTTCTCTGAACTGCAAACCTCTTTAGTGAAATGAAGGTGAAAACAAAAGACCATTTTATCGCAATTGGTTGACAGCTTGGTAAGGAAAGCTGCATTTATAGCGATCGTGGTGACTAGAGTTAAAGGAGACACTTTTGAATGTTCTCATCTTTGTGGGCACAGCGACCTGCTTCCCTTTTGTGGCGGTTATTAAAAATAACTTATTATAGCAGAGAACGAGTACACATTTTCTCAACCATCAACTCAATTTTATTTTAAATGTGTTGAATTCCAAAATGAACACGCTGGTCAAATTTCAAAATCGAGCTAAACTATCTGTCACCTTTGTCACAGAAAAAAATTAGTTTGCTCACAAAAACACGACCGCCTTAGCTTGAACATTATCATCAACGGCTTGTGAGGAACTTAAAAAAAAAAAAATCTTGCAAACACAACATTTACGGAACACACTGGCCTGTGTTGAACTCTGAAATGAACATGCTGGTTGAATTTCAAAATCGAGTAAAACCATCTCACCACTGTCACAGAAAAGACCAATTTCCTCAGAAAAACACCACTGCCCTAGCTTGAATATTTATCCACAGTTTGCGACAGACTTTGACATTGATCATCTTGTTATAAAATTGACTGAAACCACCTCTCACGATTGTCGCAAAAAAAACATTCATTTCTTCAGAACACACTGGCCTGTGTTGAACTCTAAAATGAACATGCAACCTGGTTGAATTTCAAAATTGAGTAAAACCATTGTCACAGAAAAAACTAATGTCCTCATAGCTTGAATATCTATCCACAGTCTGTGAGAGACGTTGACATTGATCATCTCGAACTCCAAAATGAACATCCAAGTGAAAAGCTTACAGTCTGACTGAAAATTTGTTTTACAGTTAGGTACCTCCTATTGGAAGACAGTCCTGTCGATCTCTTCTTCTTCAGTGGGATCTTCTGGCTGGAGAAACCACAGCCACCTGTTGTTACTGTCTGGTATGCACCTTCGACGTATATACATGAGTGCTGCGATCTGGCTATGGTGGTTACGCAGATATTTAGGATCAAAGTTTAGGACCCTCGAGCGAATTCCAGCAAGCTAAAACAGAAAAGAGAGAAGCTACGAACACTCGAGGACGATTATTTGATGAGAGATTGAAAATCGACGATGTATTAGGTCAGGTGTCGTGACTTATCCACTTCAACAAACGACGCGCTCGCCATTCCTCGCGTTTCGTGCTTACATGACAACATGGCTGCAAGTTTCCAAAAATGGCACCGGAAGTGGAGGTCTCTATTGTGTTCGCGCAGGTTCTGCGCGTACACAATAAATGATTGATAGCCCTGGCCACTTCCTGCCTTCCCAGGTACGTGACTTCTTACACACGACGTGACTCGAACTGAAAGCAATGTGTGGGAACTAGCGCGTCTCTCCCCTTGTACTTTGGTCAACGTGGGACGGCAAGGAATTAATTCAATGAAAATTTCACCCCGTCGACTTCCAAAGAGAATGAATTTTGCGTCCGATGGACGGAAAGTTCTTCAAATATATTGCGCGTAGAGCTGATCACTACTATACGTTTTTATTTCCCGAAAGCATTTTTATCGTTAAAAGGAACACACACACACACACACACGAAAAAAAAAAAAAAAATGACTTTAAATTTGGACAAAACCAAATGCATGCTTATCGGTAGTAATAGGAAACGCGTAAATATAGTTTATCATTATTATTTATTATTATTTGATTGGCTAGTTGGCCGGCCATATCGGCCTAGCGCCAAATGTCCCCCCCTCCCCCCTCCCCCCCTCCCCAAGGCGCGCGCGCACGCGCATTAGGTGACTCGACTAGCTGGCCCTGCGAGCTAGAGAGACATGTCTTTTCGTTTCGCCTCCACGAAATCGGAGGCAGTGGGAATATGGCATCACACACCTTCCATCCCCGAGGTTTCGAAGTTGCGATGTTGCTGTGTTCAAGGTAACCCTGTGCAAAGAATGATTCGTTGGGGGCGAGGAGAGCACTTATTTGGAGACTCTCTAGTGGCTGTATATATTATCTGAATTGAGTTCACTCCCACAACTTAACGAAGGCTTTTCGACTGCGGGCGAGTCGATTTCAACCTTCTTCTCTTTGCGCAATATTCGTTCGTTCGTTCGTTCGTTCGTTCGTTCGTTCGTTTGGAAGATTTCGCACCTCGTCTGCGAAGCCGCTTCGATTTCGACTCGATTCGTGGCGCACACGTGGACGAACGCGCGAGTGCAAAAAAACCAGCAGCCGATCGACTCTGAGAACGAAGCAACTCGCAAGAGAGTCGAAAGCCTTTTCCGTCCGTAGATTTTTCTCTCTGTTCGCAAATACAGGGCTTTCAGCCGCAGGGGACGAGCGTCCTCCTGACTCGAGCGACGAGCGAGTGTTTGTCTGTTTGTCTGTCTCTTTGTTTGTTTTGCCTGTTTGTACACGTCCAAGTTGGCAGTTAAAAACATAGTCTATTTTCCAAGGTTTCCAAGGAAGGTTTCTTCACTTCATGCCTGGGTCCTTATGTATATTATTCTGTTTTACAGAAAATAACAGTCAACTGGAGCAGGAAAACTCCAATCAGCCAAGAGGGGCCAGAAAAGAATTGTGCTTAGACATAGCAGTTACCTCCAGCTGGAAAATACAAGTAAGTACTGCCAAAGAATATTTATTCCTTGCTGGTAATCTCAGAACGGCTGTCTAGGGCTGCAAATTAACAGGTTGTCTGAATGTTGTCTGCATGAGCATGAAAATAATGCAAGTGCAATGAACCTTTTCTTTTGGGTTTGGCCACCTTGTTGAAATCTCTCGATTCTTTCTTTACGAGTGAGTATTGAGATTACTGGTTTGGCCAGCTTGTTTAAATTTTCTCAATTCTTTACAAGTGTAGATTGTAGAGGCTAGCTAGCTAGCTAGCTAGCTAGCTAGCTGCATGGGCTGCTAACTAGATGTAGAAATCTGGGAAGGTTCTTCCTTGGCCAATTCTGAGGCTTTAACCCTTTTTTTGACTCCCAAGAGTGATTCACACGTAACTTCTCCCTGTAATTAATATCTAAACATTATCTGGCAAACAGGTCAGGAGAAAACTCGACCTTATCGAGTAGAAGTCGTGATCTTGATCTAACACCAAATTCTTGTCACTTATTTACAATTATGTGGCAGCCAATCAGATCTTGGGAGTCAAAGGCCGGTTAAAGCAAGAGATTTTAAGACTTTTTGTAAGAATGTCCTCAGAGTTTTGTGTGGGAACTAGTTGCTTGGGGTTGACACTTGATGTGTTGGGTTTTTTTTTTTTTGCTTGCTTAGGGTTAGACAGTGCAATGCAACTTTTATATTTAACCCTTTAACTCCAACCAACACAGAAGTGAGTGACCAACACAGAGTTTCTCCTTACATTATCCACACAATATCGACCATCTAGGTATATACAATATCCAATATCCAATATCCAATATACAATATACAATATGCAATATCATGCAGACAAGTGATGAGATCAAAGAGAAATAGAAATGAAGGGAACTTAAGCTGATCCAATAGCAAATTCTCCAAGCCAACATCACCAGAACTGTATGGCTGACAGTAAGGAGAATTACTCTGGAGATCTTGGGAGGGAGTGAAAGGCTTCATTAAAAAGAGGCTGTAAATTGAATGTCAATGTGAATTTTCCTGCTTTCCTGCCTGTAGGCAAAACAAGGACCAAGTGAAGTACAAATTGAATCCTTCCCTGGGAAAAAAAAAAGGTCAGTCAATTCATAAAACCAGATCCGTGAGAGTAATGATTGATCACCCACTCCGAGATAATATTATTATTGTTATCTGTCAGCCATTTGAAATGACAGGGCTTGCACAGGAATGAAATTCCCTTCAAACCAGATTGCACCTGTACGTCCCTTACCACTGGAGTGTTTTGCACAGGATTCTGGATTCCATGTTCTGGATTCTCAGCACTCATCCTGTTGATGCTGTATTGATATCGTTAGGAGTACAAATTAGAACAGTTTTGCAATGATGATGCCCAAAACAACCCTCTACCTGTGGTAAGAGGGCAGGCTTTCCTTTCTTCATTTCCAGGATTACTGGCCAGGGGTTAAATGCATGAAATGCAATCTGAATAATAATAATAATAATAATAATAATAATAATAATAATAATAATAATGATGATGATATTACATGTTTCAAATCAAAAATGTCAATGCTAATTTTTGACCCCTGCTTTTCTTTCCTCTAGGCCAACCAAGGACCAAGTCCTGCACAGGCACCTGCACCTGCACATCCACCCAGTGACTGAGGTATGAATAACAATCAATTGTTCCCAAAGTGCACCACTGAAAACAGACCATTGAAAAAAAAAACATCCTTCTACTACCTGCTGGTCTATGTCCCTCCTTGACCTCTGCACAAACAGTGCCCTGCCTTTCCCCTGGCAAGCCCCGCTGCTCGCTTTGCGACGCGCGCTAGCGCTGGTGGAGCCTGTGGCTCCGGCCTCAACAGTTTGCCGTCACCAACCGGCCAGCGGTCTAGGAACGACAGCCCCTCAAAGTTTCACCTCTGCAGCTACAACTTGTGAGCATTTCTTCCACTCTCCTGCACTGACCATTCCATCGCCTCTCTCTCTCTCTCTACCTCTTCTCTCCACTGCCTATTGGCATTGTTGGCAGAAATTTCATGTTTTTAGCAATCTCATTTAATAATAGTAGAAATGATAATACAATATCCAATATCCAATATCCAATATCCAATATACAATGTGCAATATCAAGCAGACAAGTGATGAGATCAAAGAAAAATAGAAATGAAGGGAACTTAAGCTGATCCAATAGCAAATTCTCCAAGCCAACATCACCAGAACTGTATGGCTGACAGTAAGGAGAACTACTCTGTAGATCTTGGGAGGGAGTGAAAGGCTTCATTAAAAGGAGGCTGTAAATTGAATGTCAATGTGAATTTTCCTGCTTTCCTGCCTGTAGGGAATACAAGGACCAAGTGAAGTACAAATTGAATCCTTCTCTGGAAAAAAAAAAAGGTCAGTCAATTCATAAAACCAGATCCGTGAGAGTAATGATTGATCACCCACTCCGAGATAATATTATTATTATTATTGTTATCTGTCAGCCATTTGAAATGACAGGGCTTGCACAGGAATGAAATTCCCTTCGGACCAGATTGCACCTGTACGTCCCTTACCACGGGAGTGTTTTGCATGCCAAAAAAGTCAGTATATGGGAAGAATAGTATGCAACTGAATGATGCAAGTTTCAGCCAGTTGAGGGTTCTTACATTTTTTTATGGTGGTGCTAATGGTGTCTCAGTCAATTGCTAACTTAGTATTTAAGTACTAGTTGTGGTATTGATTATTTGACTTTCCCTAAATGTTTTTTATTGGTGGAGCCAACGGAAAAAGTTTGTGAGGCCATGCTTTAAGAAAATGACAGGAAGGCCTTAAGAGCTTACCTAGATCTTTATGAAGATGGAGGGTTATTTTATTGGCAGTGACATGTAAAGATAGTTTGCCAGGGCCACTTACTAGGAGTAGATGTATAAGTTAAAAATACTACATTTGAGCTCAATTTTTACGCAGACATTATTCAGGTAGGATGGAAATTTAAAAGCACGTTCTTGTCTCATTCATAAGCAATGCTATATACTTCACAGCTGTCAAATTTATTAAATTTTGTGTTCAGAATTACTCTTGGCCTTGATATTTTTAACATTATGTAACATTTAACATTGCATAACATTGTTTTTAACAAACAGTAAAATTTTTTGGTTTTCCATCTGAGCAATTAAAAACATTGTGTTGTTTCCAAGGTTTCCAAGGAAGGTTTCTTCACTTCGTGCCTGGGTCCTTATGTATATTATTCTGTTTTACAGAAAATAACAGTCGACTGGAGCAGGCAAACTCCAATCAGCCAAGAGGGGCCAGAAAAGAATTGTGCTTAGACATAGCAGTTACCTCCAGCTGGAAAATACAAGTAAGTACTGCCAAAGAATATTTATTCCTTGCTGGTAATCTCAGAACGGCTGTCTAGGGCTGCAAATTAACAGTACTGGAATACAACAGTTAACTCCTGCTGAGAAACTGAGAACAGCTAAGAGGGGCTGGGAAATAACAGTGCTGGAATACAAGAGTTATCCACCGCTGGAATTCAGAAACAGGAAACTAATTTTCAATACTCTGCTACAATACACTGAGCATGCAATAATATCTTCCATTGCCTCAACTCCAGTTACTTGTAGAAAGGTCATCTCTGAACCATTAAATAGGATCTGCTTTACTAGTTATGTACAGTTTGCAATACGTTAACGAAAGAAAAAATCTTAACCCTTCAACCCCAAGAGTGGGCAGCCTCTAAGTTCTCATTACAAAATCACCCCTGATATGATAGCAGTCTCATTTAATAATAGTAGAAATGATAATACAATATGCAATATCCAATATACGATATACGATATCCAATATACAATATCCAATATCCAATATCCAATATCCAATATCCAATATCCAATATACAATGTGCAATATCAAGCAGACAAGTGATGAGATCAAAGAAAAATAGAAATGAAGGGAACTTAAGCTGATCCAATAGCAAATTCTCCAAGCCAACGTCACCAGAACTGTATGGCTGACAGTAAGGAGAATTACTATGGAGATCTTGGGAGGGAGTGAAAGGCTTCATTAAAAGGAGGCTGTAAATTGAATGTCAATGTGAATTTTCCTGCTTTCCTGCCTGTAGGCAAAACAAGGACCAAGTGAAGTACAAATTGAATCCTTCCCTGGGAAAAAAAAAAAAGGTCAGTCAATTCATAAAATCAAATCCGTGAGAATAATGATTGATCACCCACTCCGAGATAATATTATTATTATTGTTATCTGTCAGCCATTTGAAATGACAGGGCTTGCACAGGAATGAAATTCCCTTCAAACCAGATTGCACCTGTACGTCCCTTACCACTTGAGTGTAACCCTTTAGCTCCCAGATCAAATTTGCACCTCTCCTCACTGTCAACCATACAATCCTTATGATGGTAGTTCCTTGGTAGAATTTAGTATGGCATCAACCAATGGTCCCCAAATTGAGATGATGTTCTGGATTCTCAGCACTCACCCTGTTGATATTGTATTTATATCGTTAGGAAAAATTCTCTCTCCAGGTCATTTGCGGTAGTGAAAGGGTTATTAACAGCTGTCACATCGCCTCGCCTCGCCTGCAGGTAAATATGGTCAATGACATTACTAGATTTCTGGATTATACCATCCATTTACCCGTCTACGTAACATTTCCCCCACTGAACACACAAGAGGCTGTCGTTCCCCTGACAGGCCATGATCACCATTGCGCTACGCGCGCAGGCCTTCTGGGCACCTGGGGCTACCACCTCAACAGTCTGCCGCAAGCCTGCCACCAGCGCTATGGAAATGACAGCCATCAGAAACTTTTAACTCCGTCCATCATTATCACATCAACCCTTGACATTAATTCATTCCTCCTTTGCAGCTGAATTTCATTCAGACACTTTGGATTGGTTATTATTGCTTCAAAAAGTGCAGCAATTCAGTGTGAAGCTAGCTCTGGCTTTAAGGAATTTTCATACTTTTTGCTGTGCAATTTCATGTTTCTATCAGTGTCAACAGATGAGCAAAATTCTCTCTTTTCTTCAGTTGCAGCAGCTGACATGCAAGGGCAGGAACTGTGCTGGTGTGATGTAGCTATCAAGTGCCATCATCAAGGTTGAATGTGTGCAGTCAGTGATGACTGGAGATTTTTTCCCCCTCTAAACAATACTGCCTAACCGAATGGAGTAGACAAGAAAAGTTTTGACACATTTATTGGTATTGTTGTTGAAAATAAAGACTGATGCCCAAATTTATATTCAAAGGAGTGTGTGCTTTTGTCCTTTGTCTTTGTGTAGGTAATTGGATGATCTCTAGTGATATTTGACCTAAATGCCTGCAGTGATATTTCGAAATTGTTATGCGTAGTCTCACCAGCTGTTAGGCCGGTGGCATTTGAGGCAATTTTGAAATATCACCAGTGGTATTCATGCCAAACATCAGGTACAAATTATGCTGTTATTCGTCTCTACCGCTACCCGGGTTTAGTTTGTAATTTTCACATGTAGGTATTTGGCTTAAAATTAAGCTGAAACACCACTGCTCTAAGCCAATCAAATCGCAGAAATGTCTCATGTGCTAGTATACGGGCATTAAAACCGGACAGTGCAACCTCGATGTATGAAACCCTTTCACTCCCAAGATCTGATTAGTAATTGTCCTTACTATCTGCCAGACAACTCTTATGATGTGAGTTCAAAGAATTTGGTATTGGCTCGACTACTAATCCCATGATCGATGTTCTTCTCCATTCTCGTCACCTGCCTGCTTGATATTGTATTCATACTGTAAGGAGAAGTTCTGTCTTGGTCACTTGTGGGAGTGGAGGGTTCATCATTCAACTGGGTTTTGACCTGTGGCCTTTATTTCATTTCGCCAATTTGACAGGCACGTTTTCTGTGATTTGAATTTCCTCTAGGAGTATTTCATTTTCCGAAGCTTTTTGATTTTGGTTCCAATAATTTTTTTTTTAAATTTTGGAGCGCGGGCTCAACTCTATGCATACACCCCAGTACCCCCTCGGTGTCGAAATGGAAACAAATAAAACAGATGGCGAAGGTAGTGAGTAGATGTCAAGGACTTTCAGTCTAAGACTCGTAGAACCAACCTTCTGAGGCTTATTCTGCTTGGTAAACGGAGAGTATTTTCCCGACGATCGGTCCATTTTCTAAAGGAAGGTCGCAAGTGCCTGTCAAATATCCCAGGCATTTTTGCTTCGTTTTGTGTACTTTGGTAGAAACTCGTACGTCGAAGGAACGCGCTTTAAAAGTGTATGAATCCAGAGCTACACATATTTACAGTTGAGGGTGACAAACTGAACGGATGTACCCAGTCGTTTGGCGTACTGTTGGACCCTAACCCTAACCCTAACCCTAAGCAATTACTGGTTTAGGGTTAGGGTTAGGGTTAGGGTTAGGGTTAGGGTTAGGGTTAGGGTTTAGGGTTAGGGTTAGGGTTAGGGTTATGGTTTAGGGTGAGGGTTTAGGGTGAGGGTTTAGGTTTAGGGTGAGGGTTTAGGTTTAGGGTTTGGATTTGATTCAGAGTTTTGGGTCTGGGTTTTTTCGATTTAGCGTATCATTTGGCACTTAGGGTATTGGTATTTTACATAGGGTTTGGGGTTAGGCTCTTGATATGGCTAAGGGTTTGGGTTTAAGGTTTTGGGATTTGGCCTGGGGTTTGGGGCTTAGGGTTTTGGGATCTGGGGTACGGGTTTGGGGTTAGGTTTTTTGGATTTTGCGTAGAGTTTTGTGTTTAGGGCTTTGGGATTTTTTTTAGGGTTTAGAGTGTCGGGATTTGGCCTAGGGCTTGAGTCCTAGGGTTTTGGGATTTGGCTTTGGGTTTAGGGTTGAGGGATTTGGGATTTGGCTAAGGGTTTGGGTCTTTGGGTTTTGGGATTTGGCTAGGGGGTTTTAGCTTTAAGATTTTGGGATTTTGGTTTGTTTTATATTTAGGGTTTTGGGATTTTGCCTAGTGTTTTGGGGTTAGGGTTTTGTTATTTGGTTAAGGGTTTAGTGTTTTGACCCAGGATTTGAGGTTTAGGGTTTTGGGATTTGACCTAGGGTTTAGGGCTAAGGGTTTTGGGATTTGCTTTAGGGCTTAGATTTCTTGATTTTGCTTAATATTTTTGGTTTAGGGTTTTAGGATTTAGCTTAGGGTTTTGGCCTAGGCTTCGGGGCATAGGGTTTTCGGATTTGGTCTAGAGTTTTGGGTTTAAGGATTTGGGATTTGGCTTAGGGTTTGGTGCTTAGGCTTTTGGGATTTGGCTTGGGGTTTGGAGCTTGGGGTTTTGGGAATTGGCTTAGGGTTTGGGTTTAAGGTTTTGGGATTTGGGCTAGGGTTTGGGGCTTAGGGTTTTGGGTTTTGGGTTTAGGGCTTTGGGATTTGGCTTAGGGTTTGGGTCTTAGGGTTTGGGAATTTGGCTTAGGGTTTGCGTCCTAAAGTTCTGGGATTTTGCTTAGTGTTTTTAATTAAGGGTTTTGGTATTTTGCTTAGAATCTTGGGGTTAGGGTTTTGCGATTTGGCTAAGGGTTTAGGGTTTTGGCGTAGGGTTTGGGGTTTAGGGTTTCGGGATTTGGCTTAGGGTTTGGGGCTTAGGGTTTTGGGATTTGGCTTTGGGTTTGGGGTGTAGGGATTGGGGATTTGGCATAGGGTTTGGGGTTTAGGGTTTTGGGATTTTGTCTAGGGCTTAGGGTTTTAAGATTTTTCTTTGTGTTTTGGGATTGAGGTCAGGGTTTAGGGTGTTGGCCTGGGGTTTGGGGCATAGGGTTTTGGGGTTTGGCTTTGGGTTTGGGATCTAGGGATTTTGGATTTGGCTCAGGGTTTGGGTAGTAGGGTTTTGGGATTTTGCTTAGGGTTTAGGATTTTGGGATTTGACTTAGGGTTTAGGGTTTAGGGTTTTGGGTTTTGGGTTTTGGGTTTTGGGTTTTGGGTTTTGGCTTAGAGTTTTGGTTTACGATTTCAAGTCTTGGGTTTAGGGATTTGATTGTAGGTTTTAGGGTGTGGGGATTGGGTTTTGCTTTAATGTTAGGGGTTTTGGCCTAGGAATTTGGGATTTGGATTTTGGGTTAGGAGTTTTAGGTTTAAGGTTTAGGATTTTCGTTTGAACTTTAGGGTTTGGTTTCGTTCTGGGGTTTGGTTTTATGGGTTTAGGGTTGAGGTTCTAAGGTTTTTTTGGTGTAGGCATGTGGGTTTAGGGGTTCTGGGTTAAGAGTATGGGGTTTTGGGATGTGGCTTATGGTTTTGGGTTTAGGGTGTTGGTTGCTTAGGGTTTTACGTTTAGGGTTTGGGTTTAGGGTTTTGGGATTTGACTTAGGTTTGGGGCTTAGGGTTTTGGGATTTGGCTTAGAGTTTGGGGTTTTGGGATTTGGGATTTGGCTTAGGGTTTTGGGTTTAGGGTTGTGTGATTTAGCTTAGGGTCTTGGTTTTAGTGCTTTGGGTTTATTTCTTGGGGGTTTGGCCTAGGGTTTGGGGTTTAGGGTTTGACTTAGCGTCTTGGGTTTACGGTTTTTGGATTTAGCGTAGGGTTTTGGGTTTAGGGTTCTGGGATTTGGCCTAGGGTTAGAGTTTATGGTTTTGGATTTGGGGTTTAGGGTTTTGGATTTGCCTTAGGGTTTTGGGTTAAGTGCTTTGGGATTTGGCTTTGGGTTTAGGGTTTTAAGATTTGGCCTAGTGTTTGGGGCTTAGGGTTTTGGGTTTGGCTTAGCGTTTTGGGTTTAGAGTCTCGGGATTTGGCGTAGGGGTTTGGATTTAGGGTTTGGGGATTTGGCGTAGGGTTTTGGGTTTAAGGTTTTTGGATTTGGCTTTGGGTTTTGGGTTAAGGGTTTTGGGATTTGCCCTAGGGTTTAGGGTTTCGGGATTTGGCGTAGGGTTTGGGGTTTAAGGTTTTTGGATTTGGCTTAGGGTTTTGGGATTTGGCCTAGGGTTTGGGTTTTAGGGTTTCGGGATTTGGCGTAGGGTTTTGGATTAAGGGTTTTGGGATTTTGCGTAGGGTTTTGGGTTTTGGGATTTGACTTAGGGTTTTGGGATTTGGCTTAGTATTTTGGGTTTAGGGTTTCGGGACTTGGCTTAGGGTTTTGGTTTAAGGGTCTGGGGATTTGGCTTAGGGTTTTGGGTTTAGTGCTTGGGGATTTCGCCTAGGGTTTTGTGGTTTAGGGTTTATGGTTTTGCTTAGCGTTTTGGGTTTAGGTTTTTGGCATTTGGTTATGGTTTAGGGTTGTTGGGTTTGACTTAGGGTTTTGGGATTTCGTTTAGTTTTTTTGGGTTTAGGGTTTCGGGACTTGGCTTACGGTTTTGGTTTAAGGGTTTTGGGATTTAGCCTAGGGTTTTGGGTTTAGTGCTTTGGGATTTGGCGTAGGGTTTTTGGAATTGGCTTAGGGTTTTGGGTTGAATATTTTGGGATTTGGCCTAGGGTTTGGGGTTTAGGGTTCAGGGTTTTGGGTTTGGCTTAGCGTTTTGGGTTTAGGGTTTGGGGATTTGGCGTAGGGTTTTGTGTTTAGGGTTTTTGGATTTGGCGTAGGGTTTTGGGTTTAGGGTTGTGGGATTTTGCGTTGGGTTTAGGGTTTCGGGATTTGGCTTAGGGTTTTGGTTTTGGGATTTGGCGTAGGGTTTTGGGTTTAGGGCTTTAGGATTTGGCGTAGGGTTTTGGGTCTAGGGTTCTGGGATTTGGCCGAGGGTTTGGGGTTTAGGGTTTCGGGATTTGGCTTAGGGTTTTGGTTTTAGGGTTTTGGGATTTGGCTTAGGGTTTTGGGTTTAGTGCTTTGGGATTTGGCTTTGGGTTTAGGGTTTAGGGTTTTGAGATTTGGCCTAGGGTTTAGGGCTTAGGGTTTTGGGATTTGGGTTAGGGTTTGGGAGTTAGGGTGTTGGGATTTTACTTAGGGTTTGGTGTTTAGGGTTTTAGAATTTGACTTAGGGTCTTGGGATTTGGCTTAGTTTTTTGGGTTTAGGGTTTCAAGACTTGGCTTATGGTTTTGGTTTAAGGGTTTTGGCTTTGGGTTTTGGGTTTAGTGCTTTGGGATTTGGCTTTGGTTTAGGGTTTCGGGATTTGGCTCAGGGTTAGTGATTAAGGGTTTTGGGATTTGGCTTTGGGTTTTGGGTTTAGTGCTTTGGGATTTGGCTTTGGTTTAGGGTTTCGGGATTTGGCTCAGGGTTAGCGATTAAGGGTTTTGGGATTTGGCTTAGGGTTTGGGATCTAGGGTTTTGGTATTTGGTCTAGCGTTCGGGGTTAAGGGTTTATCTTAGCGGTTTGGGTTTTGGGATTTGGCCTTAGGTTTTGGGTTTAGGGTTTTGGTATTTGGCTTAGGGTTTTGGGTTTAGGGTTTTGGGATTTGGCGTTGGGTTTTGGGTTTAGGATTTTGGGATTTGCCCTTGGGTTTGGGGTTTAGGGTTTTGGGTTTGGCTTAGCGTTTTGGGTTTAGGGTTTTGGGATTTGGCGTAGGGTTTTGGGTTTAGGGCTTTAGGATTTGGCGTAGGGTTTTGGGTTTAGGGCTTTTTGGATTTTGCTTAGTGTTTTGGGTTTAGGGATTTGGGATTTGGCCTAGGGTTTGGGGTTTATTGTTTAGGGTTTGGCTTGGCGTTTTGGGTTTAGGGTTTTGGGATTTAATGTAGGGTTTTGGGTTCAGGGTTTTGGGATTTGGCGTAGGGTTTTGGGTTAAGGGTTTTTAGATTGGGCTTAAGATTTTGGGCTTAGGGTTTTGGGATTTGGCGTTGGGTTTTGGGTTTAAGTTTTTGGAATTTGGCGTAGTGTTTTGGGTTTAGGGTTTTGGGATTTGGCGTAGGGTTTTGGGTTTAGGGTTTTTTGGATTTGGATTAGGATTTTGGCTTTGGATTTCGTCTCAGGGTTTTGGTTTAGGGTTTTGGGTTAAAGGTTTAGAGGTTCGGGTTTTGCACTAGGGTTTTAGATTTAGGCTCTATGGTTGAGGGTTTGAGATCTTCGGTTTTCGTTTTGGGTTTTCGATTTAGGGTCTTGGGTTTAGTGTTTTGGTTTAAGGTTTTGGTTATTGGGTTTTGGGTTTTTGGTGTTGGGTTACTGGTTTAGGGATTTGGGCCGTGGGTTTAGGGTTTTGGGTTAAAGGTTTTGGAGTAGGGTTTTTGCTTAGGGTTTAGGGTTTAGAGTTTTGGGTTTTGGCCGTAGGTTTTGGATTTTGGGTGTAGGTTTTAGGGTGTTGCGTATTGGGTTTTAGTTTAGGGTCTCCGGTTAGGGTTATGGGATTTGGGTTAAGGGGTTTGGGTTGAGGGTTTTGGCTTTGAGGTTGAGGGTTGTGCTGTAGGGTGTAGGGTTTAATTTTTGGGTTTAGGGTACAGGGTGGAGGGCCTAGGGTGTTGGGTTTTGGGTCTCGGATTTGAATTTTAGGGTTTGGTCTTAGGTTTATGGTTGAGTGTTTAAGGTTTTACGTGTAGGCTTCTGGGTTTTGGGTTTTGATTTAGGGTTTTGGATTCAGGATTGAGGGTTTAGGGTGCTGGGTGTTGAGTTTTTTTTAGGGTTTTCGGTTGAGGATGTTGGGTTTTGGGTCGAGGGGTTTGGTTTAGGGTTTTGGGTATAGGGCGTAGGGTTTTGGGTTTTGGCTTAGGGTTTAGGGCTTTGGGATTTGGCTTTGGGTTTAGGGTTTTGGATTTGGCTTAGGGTCTATTGCTTTGGGTTAGGGTTTAGGGTATTGGGTTTTGGGCTTGGGGTTTTGGTTTAGAGTTTTTGTTTAAGGTTTAGGACTTAGGGCTTTGGGTTTAGGGTCTTGGGTTTCGGTATAGGGATTTTGGTTTTGGGTTTTGAGTTTTGGTTTAGAGTTTTGGGTTTAGGGTTTAGGGTCTTAGGTTTTGGGACTTGGGTTTCGGTTGAGGGTTTGATTATGATATAGGGTTTTAGTTTAGGGTCTTTGGTGTTGGGTTTTGGGTTTTGGGTTTTGGGTTTTGGGTTTTGGGTTTTGGGTTTTGGGTTTTGGGTTTTGGGTTTTGGGTTTTGAGTTTTGGGTTTTGGGTTTTGGGTTTTGGGTTTTGGGTCTTGGGTTTTGGGTCTTGGGTCTTGGGTCTTGGGTCTTGGGTCTTGGGTCTTGGGTCTTGGGTTTAGGGTTTAGGGTTTAGGGTTTAGGGTTTAGGGTTTAGGGTTGAGGGTTTTGGTTGAGCGTTCCAGGTTAAGGGCTTAGGGTTTTGGGGTTTGGTTTAGGATTTCGGTTTAGGGTATTGGGTTTTGAGTGTTGATTTTTGGGTTAAGGGTTTTAGGTTTAAGGTTTTGGATTTTGACTTAGGGATTTGGGTGTAGGTTTTAGCGTTTAGGGTATTGGGATTTGGGTTTTGGGTTTAGGGTTTTGGGTTTTTATTTTGTCTTATGGGGTTTTGTTTTATGGGTTTTGGGTGGAGGGTTTAAGGTTTTTGGTGTAAGCTTCTGGGTTTAGGGTTTTGGATTTAGTGTTTAGGGTTAGGGTTTAGGATTTAGGGTTTTGGGCCTTGGGTTTTTATTTAGGGTTTTTTTTAGGGTATGGGGTTTTGGTTTAGGTTGGGGGTTTTGGGGTTGTGGGGTTTTGGGTTTAGGGTTTAAGGGTTTGGTTAAGGGTTTTGGGTTAAGGGCTTAGGGTTTTGGGTCTTCAGTTTTGGTTTAGGGTTTACAGTTCAGTTTAGGGTTGAAGGTATTGGGACAGGTGTTGGGTTTAGGGTTAAGGGTTTTTGGTTTAGGGGTTTGGATTAAGGGCTTATGGTTTTGGGTTTTGGCCTAGGGTTTTGGTCTTAGGGTTTAGGGTTTTGAGTGTAGGTTTTAGGGTGTTAGTGTAGGTTTTTAATGTGTTGGATGTAGGGTTTAGGGTTTAGGTTTTTGGGTTTAGGGTTTTGGATGTAGGGTCTTGCGTTTTGCTTAGGGTTATGGATATGGTTAGGGTTAGGGTTAGGGTTTTGGGTTGAGTGTCGGTTGAGTGTTTCAGTTTAGGGTTTTAGGTGTAGGGTTTTGGTTTAGTGTTTAGGGTTTAGGGGTTTGTCTGGGTCTGAGGTTTAGGGTTTTGCCTTAGGATTTAGGGTTTTGGGTTTTGGGTTTCGGGTTTTGGGTTTTGGGTTTGGGGCTTGGGCTTATGGGTTTAGGGTTGATGGTTTAATGTTTTTGATGTAGCCTTCTGGGGTTTAAGGTTTTGGAGTTAAGGTTTAGGGTTTAAGGGTTTTTTCTTGGGTTTTCTGTTTAGGGTTTTGGGTTTGGGGTTTTGGGTTTGGGGTTTTGGGTTTTAGGTTTAGGGTTTTGGTTTAGTGTTTTGGGTATAGGGTTTCGCGTTTTGGGTTTTAGGTTTAGGGTTTTGGTTTAGGGTTTTGGATGTAGGGTTTAGCGTTTTGGGTTTTGGGGTTTTGTTGTATGGGGTTGAGTGTTTAATGTTTAAGGTTTAAGGTTTCTGGTGGAGGCTTCTGGGTTTAGGGTTTTGGTTAAGGGTTGTGTGTTAAGGGTTTAGATGTTGGGTTTTGTTTTAGGGTTTGGGTCTTGGGTCTTGGGTTTTGGGTATGGGTTTGGGGGTTTGGGTTTATGGGTTCAGGGTTGATGGTTTAAGGGTTTTTGGTGTAGCCTTCTGGGTCCAGGGTTTTGGGTGGAAGGTTTAGGGTTTAAGGTTTTTTCTTGGGTTTTGGTTTGGGGTTTTGGTTTTGGGTTTTGGGTTTTTGGGCTTCGGGTTTTGGGTTTTGGGTTTTGGGTTTTGGGTTTTGGCTTTTGGGTTTTGGCTTTTGGGTTTTGGGTTTTGGGTTTTGGGTTTTGGGTTTTGGGTTTTGGGTTTTGGGTTTTGGGTTTTGGGTTTTGGGTTTTGGGTTTTGGGTTTTGGGTTTTGGGTTTTGGGTTTTAGGTTTTGGGTTTTGGGGTTTTGGCTTTTGGGTTTGGGGGTTTGGGGGTTTGGGTTTATTGGTTTAGGGTTGATGGTATTAGGTTTTTGGTGTAGCCTTCTGGGGTAAAAGTTGGGATTTGGGTTTTAGTTGGGGTTGGGATTGGGGTGGGTTTGAGGTTGTGGATAGTGTTGGGGTAAGGGTTGGGGGTTGAGTTGGGGTTGTGGCTATGTTTGGGCTTGAGGCTATCCTTTGTGCTGATGTTTTGGTTGAGAATGGGGTTTGGGTTGAGGTTCGTGTCAGAGCTTGGGTGGGGCCTAGGGTTGGGATTGGATTTTTGTTTGTGCTTCGGGTTGGAGCTGTGTGGGCCTTGTGGTTGGGGTTCAGGCTGGGGTTTGAGATCTGGTTAGGATTAGGTTTTGGGGTGGTTTTAAGGTTGTGGTTTGTGTTGGTGTTTGTGTCGGGTAAGGGTTGGGATTTGAGTTGGGGTTGTGGTTGTTTGGGGTTGAGGCTTTCCTTTGTGCCAGGGTAGGGTTGAAGTTGGGCTTTGGTTGAGGTTGTAAGTGTGGTGTGAGTTGGATAGAAGGTAATTTAGTGTTAACAACTGGGTTGAAAACGTAAATTAGCCACCGTAAAGAGTAAAAAAGCTGACGTTTCGAGCGTTAGGGCTAACGCTCGAAACGTCAGCTTTTTTACTCTTTACGGTGGCTAATTTACGTTTTCAACCCAGTTGTTAACACTAAATTACCTTCTATACTCTCCCACCGACGCAGCACCACAGTTTCTTTAGAAACTTACCCCTTCATTCATTTGTGAGTTGGATACTTTGTTAAGGATTAAGTTTGGGTTCGTGTTTGAGTTGTTTCCTTGGCTGGGGTTGGAGCTAAGGATTGGTCTCGAGTAGGGGTTGAGTTGGTGCATGGGTTAGGGTTAAGGCTAGTGTTGAGTTTAGGGAAAGGGTAAGAATCGAAGACTGGGATGAACTTTTCTTTGAAGTTGTGTTTCCTGCTTTGGTTACTATTAGGGTTTGAGTTTGTAATAGGGTTTAGGCTTGGGATTTGGCTCGAGGTTGTAATTAGGGTTTGTGGTTGGCTAGGAGTTTGAGTTGGGGTAAGCATTGGGTTCGGGTTGCTTTTGGAGTTTAGGTTTTTGCTAGTGGTGGGGCGTGGAGTTGGGTTTAGTGTTTGTGTTCGAGGTACGGCTTTTCCTTAGGACTAGCTTAAAGTTTTTCTTAGGGTTAGCTTAGGGTTTTGCCCAGGGTTAGCTTGGGATTTTGTTTTAGGTTAGCTTAGGGTTGCTTAGAGCCAAAATTAGCGTAAGGATTAGGGGTTTCATTTGGGATTGTGGTTGTCAATGAGGTTAGTATTACGGTTTTGGTTGGAGTTGGGATTTGGGATGGGGTTCGGGTTTAGGTTGGTATTTTGCTTAGGGTTTCGGTTTAGGGTGAGGTGGTATTGGGTAGGGGTTATGGTTTGTGTTCGAGCTTGGGTTGTGGATGGGGCTGGGGTTTTCGTTGGGGCTGAGGTTAGGTTTAGGGTGGAGTTGGATTAGGGTCAGGGCTGGGGTTGGTGTTGGTATGGGGGTTTGTCTAGGGTTGGTCTTTGGGTTGGTTTGGGTTTTAGCTTTTATTTGTGGTTGGGCTCAGGCTGGGTTTACGGGAAGTGTTTGAACTTGTGGTTGAGATTCAGCTTTTCGTTTTGTTTGGTGTTGGGGTTAGGGTGGGGTTAAATTAGGGCTGGGCCTCAGTTGGTTTTTGTGTTGGGGTCTTATTTGGGATTGAAGCTCAAGTAGGTCTTATGGTTAAGATTTTATTTGGGACTGGGCTTGGGGTTAGTTTAAGGATCGAAGTTTGAGTTGGTGTTGTCGTTGTTGTTGGGAGTAGGGTTAGGGGTTGGGCTTGGTTGGTTTGCATTGAAGCTGAGGTTGGGATGGGAATTTCAATCGGGTTTTGGTTCGAGCGGGGGTGGGGTTTGGAGTTGGGGCTTTATTTGGGATTGTGGTTGTTCGGGTTTTAGTTGTGGCTTTGGTTGTGGTTTATGGTCAGGGTTGGGGTGAGGCTAGGGTTTGATGTGGTGTGGGGCTGAGGGTTTGGTTTAAGGTTGGTTTTGTGGTATGAAGCCTGGGTTGGTGATAGGGTTGGTGTTGGAATTGGGATCGAAGTTGGAATTGGAATTAGGGTTAGGGTTAGGGTTAGCTTTTGGGTTGGTGTTGGGGTTTGGGTTTGGGTTTGGGTTTAGCTTAGGGTTATGTTTGGTGTTGGGATTCGTGTTGGTGTTGTATTTATGTTTTGGGTTTCGTTTAGATTTGAGTTAGAATTAAAGTTGACCTTGGGGATTGAGGAGGGGTTGTGGCTGGGGTTTGGAATTTTTTTGAGTTGGGGTTGTGGATTGGGATGTGGTTGGGGCTAGATTTTGGCTTTCTGGTGTTGGTTTCTGGGTTTGAGTTTGGGTTTGGGTTGTGGTTTGGGTGTGGAATTGAGTTAGGTTAGGACTTAGTGTTGGTGTTGGGGCTAAGGTTTGAGTTAGGGTTAAGGTTGGTTAGGGGTTGAGGTTGGGGCTTAGGCTTAAGTATGGGTTTAGGTTCGAGTTTGAGTTGTGGTTGAACGTGGAGTAAGGACTTTGGTGAGGTTTGGGTCTGGGGTTTTTGTTTGGGTTTTGGTGAGGTGTGGGTCTGGGGTTTGGGTTTTTTTTGTTTGGGGTTGGGGCTGGGGTCGGGGTCGGGGTTGGGGCTGGGGTTGGGGTCGGGGTTAGGGTCAGGGTTGGGGTCGGAGTTGGGGTTGTGGATGGGGTTCTAGTTGCGGTAAGGTTCGAGGTTTGTGTTGGTGCTTGGGGATGGGGTTGGCGTTGGGGTTTGGGAAGGAGCTGGGTTAGAGTTCAGCGTTAGGGCTTTTTTACAACTATTTTTAAAAGTATGAACGTAATCAAAACTTACCAAAACGTTTTTATTGCCAGTTTCTTTGCCCAGAAGGTACTTGCGTTGATTCTCGACATAATACAGAACATTTGTCAGAACTTGTTGTTTCCCTGACGAGAAGGACATAATAAGAATGAATATAAACTCAGACAGGAAATAAGAAATATTTTCAATTTTGAAGTTCCGTAAAAATGAAAAATCATTCATAGTTTTAGAAGGAAAAGAAAACGACTGAAGTCTGGCACTGTAGTTTTTTTTCAATCGACAGTCTCAATAATTTTGTTCGGAAATCATTCCCACGTTTACAATTTGGCATCTCTAGCCTTTTTAATAATCGATAATGATCTTGCCATCATCTCTACTGCATATCTTAACTTTTCTTCGTTCTACGATGGACGATCAAAAATTTCAAATGTGCCATCTGTAAAACAAACTTCCAACACACTCATTAGGTTTTCATATGGAACAGTACATTCTCTGGGAATATTTTTGACTACTGGTACGGTCTCTGATAGACTGGCTAACAAGTTTTCTAAGTTTCAACAATCTCGTACTCTCACAGAAAGTAAACAAAATACCACATGAATAGATTGTCAGTTGATCATATTCTGTAGGCCTTACTCTTTGCATCACAAAACAAGTATATCCATATTATTTCCAAGAGCTTCCATCAAATAAAAGAATCTGGAATGCTTCAATTATAGGTCACGCTAAAAAGGGTTCTGTAGGAGCCAAAAATGTAAATTAGGGGAAGAACCAGGGGTAAGTCAGGGAGTTCAAACCCTCTCCCTCTCCCTCTCCCATCATCTGATCTGTGCTTTTTTAACAACCAGTATGACCCCTTAATTCTACACTGAGTAATTCAATTGTGGGCCATGCTACGCCACAAACAATATTTTAAAATGGGTTTTTTCATTACGAGAACCGCTTACACTTTACAAATAAACAAGATTGGGCCAACAAATATCAGAATTCAACAAGTCGCAAAATTTTACCCAGCTACAATATTTGATAATTTGAGTATTCCTACTCATTCAGTCTCTTTATCTGCACATCATCCTCTTGGTTTTTTTGGGTAAAATAATTGTTACATTTTGTATTGGTACGAAAGTCTGCCTCCGTTTATACTGGAACAAAAACCATTTACCCCTAACTTAAGCCCAAACCCAAATCAAAACTTAACCCAAGCCCACGCACAAACCCTGAACTTAACCCAAACACACACCCATACACCCATGATGGTTGAGTTGGGGTTGTGGTTGTGGTTGTGGTATTGTTCAGGTTGGTAATAAATTTACGAGTACTGCTTTGGTTTTCAAAAATCTAAATGGTATTTGTTAAGTGATTGTTTTGTACTTGATTGGTTCGAATTTGGCCATGTATCTACTCTCTAGTCTATGGCTAATTGAAGACAAACACAAAGTCAACCAAAAGTAGAAGTATTATAAAGAAGTAAATGACACTTATCTGATTAATTTAGCGATACTTGTATTCCACGTGCTTAGCGACTGATCTTGGAGACTTATCAATTAAAAACAATGAGATTTTTTCAACCAATGTGTTAAAGTAAATAAACTGCCGTGGGTGGAAGAAAATTCTCCGATAAACACTAAAAATCACGCACGGTTTAACAAGCAAAAGGAACAATTGACTGAAAGCCTGCTACCGCTGATAGAAAAAATCTACATGATAGATACAACTTTAATTTATGTACATACCCTCTCGCAAGATATCCAGCACCTCCTTACTCAGAAGGGGATCTTGGTTCTTAACCACCTGTTTCTGTCTTTGTATGGTAAAATTTAGGGGCACATTCTGTTGTGACCCTGCCCAGTCATACACCTCCTTTCATTTAAAGAAAGAAATTTCTTTTAAAAAAATGTCTTTAATACGAAGTGTGGCTAGGAAAGAGACAAAATAGCCTGCAGTGGGCGGGTGCTCCTTTCCTTTGCAAAGTGGGTTGCCTTCTTAACTAGAATTAGTGGTATGAAGCTGGCTTTTCTTGTCATGTATTGAGATGAAGAGGATTACAGATATTTGGTTAAACTGGAAATCAATACAACTCAGTTTTATTTCCTCTGATCAAGAAATATTTATCAAAGAAAAGAGGAAATTAATACTTGCAAGTAAGTGACCATGTAGATATATAAAATATCTATACATCTTGAATAAAATTTATTTTCATAAATCCTTAGAAGAGAGAGATAGAAACACTGTGTTTATCATTCCAATAATTGATCTTAAAGGATATTCATCTTCACTACTCATACACAAGTTATTGTAAATACCTGGAAAAGGGCAGTTGCCTTGAATTTGCATTTCAGTCGGTACTGCCACACGGTGGGATTATCGTTATGCCCTCTTTGTCCTCATGCAGTACCCACTGACCCCCTACCTCTCACCTATCAAGTTAAAAGGGAAAAATATTTCTTATGTTTTGTTATGTTGAACTCCCCAGACTTCATTCCCAGCAGAAAGAAGGGGGGAATTAAAACACCAAAGAAATCTGTTGGCCAGAAAATAACTGCAGCAATTATCCAGTGATTCTGAAAGGCTGCCTTTACGAGTATTACTGGGGGGCTATCTACAGAGTCATTACTTTGATTTCAATATTCTCTATTCGTGAGGATGTACACTTTTATCTAATTTTATTGAAGGACTTTTTTCCTTCTTTTATCCACTAATTGGTCTTGTAGTATGTAGGCAATATAGAAAATTATTGTTTTCAAGACATGTCAAGAAGTTTTTCCCCTACTCATCACCAAAGACACTAGCACATCATTGTAAGATTTGATTAGCAGATTGGGTTAACCCTTTCACTCCCAAGATCTTATTAGTAATTCTCCTTACTATCTGCCATACAATTCTTTCAATGTTAGTTCAGAGAATTTGGTATTGGATCAACTAATAATCCCATGATTGATATTTGTCTCTATTCTCATCACCTGCCTGCTTGATATTGTAAGGAGAAATTCTGTCTTGGTCACTTGTGGGAGTGAAAGGGTCAACACTCCAGGACATACTTCTCCATGTTCATTGGCCTGGCTTTTCTGTCGACATAAACTTATACTTTCATCATTCATTAATATCAAAACATCATGAATTGGCTTTAATGGGGTGTAGCATATTGTAGAGATATGTTTGAGACATGTTAGAGATATGTAATATTATACTATTCACCTCCATGTCTATCCTAGTGGTTTGATCCTCCTTGTCATTGTGGACTTTCACTCTCTTGCTGACAGAAAAATATTTGTTGAAGTGAAGATTGATGACAGTTCTTTACCGGTATTTCCCTTCATTTGATTGTTTTGTTAAATGGAAATTAAGAACATAGAACAATTGAAAATGTACATGTATGGAACCTTCCACACATACCTTATATTTCCTCAGGCTATAATAGTCAATACAAACCTCATCAAAGGTGATATTTAAAAAGACTTGTAGGGGCTCCAACCTAGCATAGTTGTCATAAAGCTCCCTCTCACATAGGAGCACCTCCTCCACCCTGTCCAGTCTTCTTAATTTTGGGCCAGTAAAAATGACTCAAGGGCTAGTGCATGCTAGTCACAGCTTGCCCTTCAGGGTGAGCAGTAATGCTTACTCTCTTTCCAATCTGAACTACCCAAAAAAGAACGAAGCCTAGCAAGCCATTGTAAAACCTGTGTTGAAGAAATCCTGTCTGTTTAGGGCTTTCACCCTACTATTTATGTGTCTCCTTAGAAATGCAACATGTACTGTTAGTTTAGGTTTAAACAAGTAAGTTGTATCCAAGTGATTATAATTTGATAATTTTTTTAATACATTTGGTTCCATTTTTGTGAAAATCATGTTGGGAAACACAGTTTTTTCACCCCTTGTGTGTATCCTATATACCTTTCCAATTAACAGTACCTTTTCCAAGGTTTTGACAAACAGCTTCCACTAAGCTGAGGTCTTCTTGAAGGACACCAGCTACATTTAAATGTTTTCCCATTAAAACATATTGATGTATTGTAAACGAAATAATTGTCACCATACAGCCAGTGCAGCAATCAATGAGTAAAGATGATATACCAATAAAAATTAACGTACTTATACTAATCCACAAATAAAGTCTGATGGTTACTAAGGCATACATATCTAATAATGGTACAATTTAGAACAAGTGGGTTATTGTATCAATGGGTGATACCTTGGGGTTGGTCATCTGCAATCCTACAATTTCAGGAAAATCATTATCTTTTAAATGTATGCACATCAGTGCAAATAAAAATTGCTACTGACAGTTAAACAAGGAAACAATCACAACCATTAAAGGTTGTTTAGTTTGATGTCATGTTTCAGTTAGGGATGTTTAAACAAGTTCTTGGTATCAGACCATGAGTATCGTAGTTTTCATGAATCATTCATGACCTGGAATATGGTAGAGGATTAAATTTAACCAGCTACAGCCTCAATATGTATACACCCATTTACCTTCATGCATGAATTGCTGCAGTTGGCTATATTCTCTCATGATAATAAACATAAATATTGTTAAGGTGTGTGCTGGATATCACCAATTAAAGAACTGCCATTCAAATCAACTGTGCATGTATTTCTTCAGTACTGTTGTTTGCTTTGTCCCATGTAGTGTATGGAAAGAAAAAATTACCTCCAATTTCTGAAGTGGATGACACAGTGCACTGGGCTGATGAAAGGGTCTGGTTTGATTGGGTTGATGGAAGTTGAGGTTAGGTTGGGCAAGTGAAGGGGTGGGGTTGGGGTCGGGGTTGGGTTGAGCTACTGGAGGAGTAAAGCTGGGTTGGGATGATTGAGGAGTGGGGTTAGGTGGGGCAAATGGCAGGGTGGGGTTAGGTTGGGCTAGGGGAGGAGTGGGGTTAGTTGGGACTAGTGGAGGATTGGGGTTAGGATGGGAAAGTGGAATGGTGGGGTTAGGTTGGGTGTGTCGAGGGGTGGGGTTAGTTTGGGCTGGTGGAAGGGTGGGGTTAAATTGGGCTGGTGGAGGAGTGGGGTTCGTTAGGGCTAGTAGAGGATTGGGGTTAAGTTGAGCAAGTGGAATGGCAGGTTAGGTTGGGTTAATGGAGGAGTGGGGTTAGTTTGGGCAAGTGGAATGGCAGAGTTAGGTTGGGTTAGTGAAGGAGTGGGGTTAGTTTGGGCAGGTGAAATGGCGGGGTTAGGGTTAGGGTGGGCTAGTGGAGGAGTGGGGCTAGTTTGGGTTAGTGGAGGAGCGGGATTAGTTTGGGCTAGTAGAGGAATGGGATTAGGTTGGGTCAATGAAGGGAAAACATCTGCACTGGTTTGCCTAGGGACTTTTGTCTATTGGTAACCAGTAAAGTATTTTGAGATTTTGGATATAAAATGTAGATGGGCTTCAAACTCCACAATTGGCCAATTTTGAGGACATAAGTCAATAGTAGGGGACTATTACATGTAAGAAAAAAAATTTTGGAAATGGGAGAGAGACAACTTCCATGGCGTGAAGTGGAGGACATGAGACCAAACAGTTTCACTGGAATGAAGAGGACTGAGAAAGAAAGACATTATGCTAATCATTTTGTGTAATAAAAAGCTAAGTCACTAACCTCGATTTGTAGGCCACAGGAAAATTTTCTTTTTCCTTGATCTTCCAAATAATTCCATCAGCTTTACACCATCTCAGAGGGCAGTCACAACCTTTGACATGGCATGTCCTCTAAAGTATGATGCAAATAACTCTAACCTGGTGTAAGGAAATATTTGGGATTGTTATCAGCATATCAAAACAATTCATTATATTGTAGTTTTGAATGGTAGTCCCTCACTTTACTGGAAATTTTCTTAAACATTACACTTGCAGAAATTACACATAGGTAACATTTGCCCGAGAAAGGTAGAGACACTAGAACATACTGCCATCATAGGGGCCAATATTCTTCAACCCTTTAACGCCTTGATCTAAATTTGCAAGTCTCCTTACTGTCAATCATACAATTCTCATAATATTAGTTAAGAGAACTAAGTATTGGATCAACTACCGGCCGATAACCCGCAGGTAATCTGTTAATTTCTCCACAAACAGTTGTTGTTGCGGGTTATAGGAAAGTGCAGGTAATACAATAATTTTTAAAGCTTCCAGCGTAGTTAAAAACGATAAACAGGAAAAAAAACAGGTGATGAGATACACTACAGATGCTCTTCAAAAAACTTGTGCAATAACTCATTTATTTCGTGCAGATTGCTTATTTCAATAAGAGAGTTTACTGCTCTCGATGAAAACCGATGCAAATCGAAAACGTACAAAACTCGATAACATAGCGTTTATCTTGTTCATACTCTTACTTTCTTACCTTGTCAATTTCACAGGTTGTTTTTTTGTTAAGTTAAAAAAAAATTAATTCTCACCTACGCAGGAAGTGAACTTGAAAATAAAAGAATTTAGCTACTGTGAAAAGACTGGCTTCGGGGAAATTCACAAGGAAAATGATGCTAACATGTTCATTTCGTGGCGCCGCATAATTAATTAGCGCGACAGAATATTCGATGCATCAGAGAAATTTTCTTAGCTATAGTATTTTCCCGTTTCAAGCGATTTCTCCGACTCAGTAGATATCGTGATATCGATTCTTTTAGAACAGATTTATACAATTGGTACCATTCTCAGTGAAACAGCGAGGACAAAAAGTGTGAAAATTTATTAATTGCACGCTAAGGGATAACATTTCAAAAAAAACACTGAAGGAACTTTGTACGAGTCGACGATTTTTTTTTTGTTTTTGTGTGCGGGGTATCTGCCAGTGCGGATAATCTGTTGAAATTTTTTTCTCGTTATTTCCTAAAATTGACCGATGCGAGTAATCTGCCGCGCGGGTAATTGGACGGAAATTACGGTAATTATTCCCAAATTGATATTTTTCTTTTTTCATATCTCATGTCTGATTGATATTGTATTGATATTGTAAGGAGAAATTCTGTCTTGGTCACTCATGGGAGTTTAAGGGTTAAAGACCAGTGTGAAATTTACATTTTATCTGAGAGGATAACAAATATGTGGACAACTTTGTTTTTTTCCTCCTGGAAAAAGTTTGGTTTTCACTCTTCCAACCTCTTCATCAAAGGTTATGATAACAGTATGAAAAAGCAATTTAAGAATAACTGGTTATTTCCATTGATTATGCAAGCATTGAAATAGCTGAGTAAGCGCGTTTCCTAGCAGAGGTGTTCTAAGGTATCAGAGAATGAAAATTAGCGCACTAGCGAAAACAGCATACAAACTATTCGAGCTATCCCTTTAAAGGTCTACATTTTCGCGGAGTCTAATAAGGAATAATGTGGCTCATTCAATTTACATTTAAAATTTTGATCGTTCAGCGGAAAAGGAGCTTTCCTTTTTAAACGCCTGGACGGTGGACAAGATTAGTTTCTTAGATGTTCGTTTTTCATTGGGGACTTGGTCTTCACATATTGAACTCAAAAAGGGTTTCTGCCATTTGTGCGTTAACGCTTCGAACCAGAGCTTTTGAGCAAAGTGTTAAGGAACCTTTTATTTTTGGATATCATCTCCAAATTTCGCGAAAATAGACCGAAAGTCAGCCAAAAATGAAATCTTTAAAGTTTAAAACGCAAGCCAAAAAAGTGATTATGCGAAAAACCAAATCTGACGTATCATCAATCCCGCACGCGCCTTCTACTCTTAAATTGTTTTCTACTTGTGTCCACCGAAGTAAATGAGGCACCAAAATATAACTTTCAGATGTTAACAGATTTTAGTTTCGTTTTATTTTTTTTTCTCATAACTAAACATGAAATTTGCGAGAGATTGAAAACAAAGAGATTTCCTTCCGTGATACCTTATCAGATTTATAAAGTAGGTCAAAATGACGTTTTGGAACTAGATTTGATGTGGGTTCACCACCCACGTCGATTCCGAAATTAAGCGTACAATACACCCGCTGCGCTGTGGTGGACGGCTTTCCTTCGACGTTTTCGCATCGGAACTTTCAGACGAAATGGTTAAGTATTCTCCAGAGGTAAAAATTATTTGCCGGGCTCGCAGCGTTGAATGTCTAGTATAGGTGTAAGTCTAGTTTTTAACTTACCGTCCTATGTTGCTCTCTGGTTTGTGCGCCAGCGACGCGAACAATGCTCAGTCTAAGGTCAATTGAACCGGAGAACTAGGTGTCATAATCCATTAGATGGCAAAGTAGAGTCCAATATCACTTGAACAATTTAAATCAACTTCATCCATTTTTTTTTCGCATGGAAAATATTACACAATTATCAGTAAGCGTCATCAACTCAACAGAAACTTCATAGAGTGACTTAGTTCGAAGTAACTTACACCTTAAAGCGAAATGATTCAGAAGAAGCGAGTGACAAGAGAAACAAGACTCACCCACTGAGGTCTTCTCCTTTTGTAAAGGTAATGTCCATCACCCGCCTGGCGTTTATAAGCCGACTCATTTCTGCGTTCCCAGAAACAGCAGCCCTCTTCCTTTTCAATAACACCACGGCCCTCTGAAAAGCACGTTTGCTGGAGCTTATAATGTAAGTTTATAGTGTGTAGAAACTGCAGCTGCACGCGCTTACTGAATCGTCGAAAGAACCCCAACGAACATGAAAACTGAAGCCCTCTATTGTTCGGTTGATCAATAACTAACTAGGTAACTATTCATCAACAATTTTTTCAGCTTTACGTTTACATAAAGCAACAACGAAACTGTGAAATAAATCAAATCTTGGCGCATCGGATTTCAATCATAAAAAAGGCGGAAAGAAGACACCCCTAAAACAAAAACAGTCGCTTAAATTATTCAGCGTAAATCTGTCACTAATATTCAAGTTGAGACGACGCGCGATCACATCTATATTCGACAATTCAAAATAAATTGATAAGGTACAGACATAATATAGACTTACCAATCTGTAGTTTTTAAGTCCATTTTGGCCGATGTAAAAAAGAAAGAAAAAATTTAAGCGTCCTAACAGTCGTTAATCCTTGATCCCAAACGATCGCCCTCCGCACACGAAAACAAACTCCACCACATCTTCCCAGTGAACGCTAGCTACGCCACTGGGTTAAGAAGGGCTTATACTATTTTGCGAAACGAAACGAAACGAAACGAAATCGGGTCAGATGAAATAAAACAAAAGGAATAATGCAGATGTATTTTCTAATAAGGTTAAGATAACTTTCTCAATGATTTTGGAGTAATCGTTCATTAACAAGAAGGATTTTTATTCATTTCGCAAAATAGTAATTTTAGGAGAGTTACTATTTTGCGAAATGGACTATTTTCACCCTGCGGTGACAACGTGACCTCTTTCATGTCGCGAAAATACATTTAAACATTACAAATTAGTATATCAACGAAGATTTTGGCCTCCTCTTATTTCTTAAACCGTATTAAAATAAATTTTGCAAAATAGTAATTTTAGGAGAGTTACTATTTTGCGAAATGGACCATTTTCACCCCTGCGGTGACAACGTGACCTCTTTCATGTCACGAGAATACATCTAAACATTACAAATTAGTATATCAACAAAGATTTTGGCCTCCTCTTATTTCTTAAACCGTATTAAAATGTATTTCGCAAAATAGTAATTTTAGGAGAGTTACTATTTTGCGAAATGGACTATTTTCACCCCGCGGTGACAACGTGACCTCTTTCACGTCACAAAATACATTTAAACATTACAAATTAGTATATCAACGAACATTTTGGCCTCCTCTTATTTCTTAAACCGTATTAAAATGTATTTCGCAACATAGTAATTTTAGGAGAGTTACTATTTTGCGAAATGGACTATTTTCACCCTGCGGTGACAACGTGACCTCTTTCATGTCACAAAAATACATTTAAACATTACAAATTAGTATATCACCGAACATTTTGGCCTCCTGTTATTTTTTAAACCGTATCAAAATATATTTCGCAAAATAGTAATTTTAGGAGAGTTGCTATTTTGCGAAATGGACTATTTTTACCCCTGCGGTGACAACGTGACCTCTTTCATGTCACAAAAATACATTTAAACATTGCAAATTAGTATATCCCCGAACATCTTGGCCGCCTCTTATTTCTTAAACCGTTTCAAAATTAATTTCGCAAAATAGTAATTTTAGGAGAGTTACTATTTTGCGAAATGGACTATTTTTACCCCTCAATAACTTTCTTTTCGGGTCACAAAAATACGCTTAAACATTTCATTATAGTATATTCTCGAAGGGTTCGGTCACCTCCTCTTTCTCTA
This sequence comes from Pocillopora damicornis, assembly GCF_964200805.1. Classification (NCBI taxonomy): domain Eukaryota; kingdom Metazoa; phylum Cnidaria; class Anthozoa; order Scleractinia; family Pocilloporidae; genus Pocillopora; species Pocillopora damicornis. Next base: position 51,195 of record NC_142674.1, read on the forward strand.
TCCAGATATAATTAATTTCTCAAAGTAGTAATGTCAGAAAAATTACTGTTTTGCGGAATAGCTAAGCTATTTTCACTCAGCGGTAACGATGTTGTTATTCTCGTGTCATACAATTGGTTTTCGGTAAGTTTCAATTTAAAGCACTATCAAATCTCAAAAGGTCTAAGCTATCTTCACCTATATAAACGTCTTCTAAGTTTATTTCGTGAGGCAGTAATTTTGGAAGAATTACTGTTTTGCAAAATGGACCATAGATGATTTAAATGCCGCCTGAGAAAACTGACTCGTGACAGATGGGGTTTACAGGTCTCACCTTTCCTTGTACGTAAGTGTTTTAATTAGCTGTGGTCTGTACTTCTCCACTGCCAAGCAACAAGGCGGTGTTTTCCTTTCCTCAGCTTCAAATGATTAAGTAAGAGCCAATTAATAACGTCATCTCAATAAACATGCAACAAGAGGTTTGGGCTAACAGGTTCATTGAATCAAAATCGACAACTGTGTAGTACCGTATTGCGTGACGCCGAAACCAAGTTAAGAGAGCCCCGCTGAAGGCCCAAACCGAGGTTGTGTCCAATTAATGACATGGGGGGGAGCGGAAAGTAAGAGGTAAAAGCTATTTTTACTAGCGACGGAGCTATTCTAGGGAGAAGTTGGCATGTTCTCCTAAGAGATTTGAAAGACTCCATTTCGTGCGTTTTGAAGGGTGTGCACTGTTTCGGTGCAAAACCAACATGACAGTTTTCCAGTGGCGGCTAAACACGTTTAGACTCTCCGTCTCGTATAGAGAACAGAAGCATATCCATGCCGAAATAGTCGTCCAGCAGTTCTATAATCACAAGTAATACAGTTACTTTGCTTCAAAATTTTTAATAAAAATAATATACATGGAAAAGTTACGCGCTTCTGATTACACCCCCGTCGCACACCTCTTCCTTACGAGCAAGAGATCGTGTTTCGCATTTGCGCAAGTTCCACGTGCTGCAAGAAGTTTGCTTTGTGCTCGCTTTGTGTGCTGCTAAATCAGGCAAGATTATGGCTTTTAAATTTCCTGTTCTTAAGCCCAAGACCATCGACTGTTCAGGTCTTCCAGTTCATGATTTCAAGTGTTTGACAAACAAGGAAATCATTGGTAAGGGCGCTTATGGTGCTGTGTTCACTGCTAACTGGCAGACTGTTCCTGATGCGGGTGGGAAATCGGCCGCTGCGGAGAAAGTCGTCGTTAAGAAATTGCTCGGCGAGGACATATTGGATAAGAAAACGTTTGTAAAGGAAGCAAGAATCATTCAAGAGTTGAAACATCCAAACATTGTGAAGTTCAAGGGAATCTGCAACAATCCCTTCGCCCTCATTCTCGAGTTCCCGCCCGCCGAGTGTAAATAATCCATTTCGCAAAATAAACATTTTTCGGAATTACTACATTCAATTAGTTTAGAAATTACTACATTAAAGAGGAGGTGACCGAGAGGTCACGCAAAATAGCAACTCTCCTAAAATTACTATTTTGCGAAATATATTTTAATACGGTTTAAGAAATGAGAGGAGACCAAAATGTTCGGTGATATACTAATTTGTAATGTTTAAATGTATTTTCGTGACGTGAAAGAGGTCACGTGGTCACCGCAGGGTTAAAATAGTCCATTTCGCAAAATAGTAACTCTCCTAAAATTACTATTTTGCGAAATACATTTTAATACGGTTTAAGAAATAAGAAGAGGCCAAAATCTTCGTTGATATACTAATTTTTAATGTTTAAATGTATCTTTTTATGACATAAAAGAGGTTACGTTAGTCACCGCTGGGTAAAAATTGTCCATTTCGCAAAATAGTAACTCTCCTAAAATTACTATTTTGCGAAATACATTTTAATACGGTTTAAGAAATAAGAGGAGGCCAAAATCTTCGTTGATATATTAATTTGGAATGTTTAAATGTATTTTCGCGACATGAAAGAGGTCACGTTGTCACCGCAGGGTGAAAAATTCCATTTCGCAAAATAGTAACGCTCCTAAAATTACTATTTTGCGAAATGAATAAAAATCCTTCTTGTTAATGAACGATTACTCCAAATTCCTTGTGAAAGTTTTCTTTACCTTGTTAGAAATTATATCTGCATTATTCCTTTAGTTTTGTTCTATCTCACCTAATTTCGTTTCGTTTCGTTTCGTTTCGCAAAATAGTATAAGCCGTTAAGAAGTGTCACAACAACTCCAGTGGTGTGAAAAGGCGTCAACACGCAGTAATGTGAAATATCCTTTACAAACCCAGAACATTGAATTCTTTTTACAAGAATAGAACATGTCTTTACGTCAGTATACGGCCTTAGAGCAAGGTCCTGTATCGAATGTAATCCACTGGCTACAGAACAGGAATCTTCCAGCCAATCCACTTCGCTGCACACAGTGTAATAACGCGATGGATGTGAAAGAAAGAAACGATGGCCACGTGGACGGTTTTCACCAGTGAGCCAACAAAAATTCACTTAAAATAGACTATTTAGAACAGAACGGATTGAAGAAGTAATTTTATTAGCAGAAGCGACATCGGAATAGGCGGTCGTTTCGGAGCAAAGCTGAAAATATTGCGGCACCAATGACCAAACATCTCGGAACAAGTAAAAATTCGCGGATTCAGTAATATATGCTTATGCTTACGCTTACTGGTGGTGACTTTCTTATCGTGCGCGTGGAAGAGTGTTTCAATTTTTCATTTGCAGTCTCCTCTCCTCGAGACTGCACATTTTTTCCACTGACCTAGTTATTGAGTTTATAGCACGCGGGGTTGAAATAAATTTACTGGCATTTTCATACAAAAAAAAGCCACGGGGAGGGAAGGGGGGGGAGGTGAAAGGTCACGTTCTTAAAATTAGCCAGAAAGAACCAACTCATTTTTCGTGCCTCGGGTCTGCTAAACTTTACCAGACCGGACGTTTCCCTTTTTCCGTTTTTCGTTCAGGAACGCGGCACACAAAAGAGAAGGAGTAATTTTTTTATCCAAAAGCTAAATAGGTCCTCCTAGTAAGTATAGCTCATTTCAAACAAATTTTGCCCCGCGGATGAATACCGTACAAGCAGTTTTTCTTTGGTGAACTCGCATTTCTAAAAGAACGTTCCCTTCTCTCTGTCTTTATTTTTCGGCAAAAACTATTTCCAAATTTTTTTTCTGTCAAGTCAAAGTTGCAGCAAGTAATTATATCACGGTTTCATAGTTCAATTCTGATGTGGTTGAATAAAACTGACTATGGCTCTTGGTTTCTCTAGCCGAAATCAATGGAACAAAACATGTTCACAATTCCCTCGCAAAGTGTCTTCTTGATTTTTCTCCTTTTTCTTTTTTGGATAGGTGCAAAATTGTTTGAGACCATCTTACTAGAAAGAAAAGATACTTTATGACAAAATGGATTAAAAAATAAAGCTATTACATGTGATAATTGGATTGATAAACAAAGGCAAAATCCAAAATGGACTAAAACAGCTACGGATTGATTGGTCGTGCTTTTTTTTTTTATTACGCCTGTAAGTGGCGTGCAAGTCATTCCGATCATTAGAACCATTTAAAACTTTTCAAAGTTGTACGAAACTCTTTTTTTTCTACATCGCACAGGCGTTGCAGTGGATGCAGAAGAAAAGAAGTCTGCGGTCCAACAGCTTCTTCGAGGAGTTTCCAAGAGTGCCTTTTGGTAAATTACAACTCACAATCTACATTTTTTTCCCGCCGAGGACTCTCAGCGACAAATGTCTAGGCACCTCAGGTAAAATCCGAACTAAGTGAGCAGGATTTTGAGGCGGCTACAGGATGCCTGCTCTAGAGATCTCCAGAAGAAGGCCAATCACGCCCTTTGGAGGACCCGGAACTGTGTGACGACTTGATTCGATTCGAGCTCGATTACAATGGTTGTGACTTGAGTTCGAGTCACTTATATCGAGTTGCCCAGGAACAAATATTGATCTTTCGAGATTTATAATTTCGGGTAGGCTTTCGAGCTCGAGTCATCTATATTGAGCTCGGTTTCCCGGGAACAAATATTGATCCGTAATTTCAAAAGCCTTCCTAAATGAAACAAACGAGAATGGATAACCAAGCAACACGAAATTCGGCCTTTAAGAACTGTCCTTCCCAGAAAGGTGCAATTGGCTATTAAGAGCAACCTTCAAATACCATCTGTGTAGATGGTGCGCTTGGCAGCTCGAAAGAGTAAAATAATCAGTCCAGCTCATTGAAAGGATCGTTAATTGTATGGAAGATCATCTCAATATCGTCAAAGACAGCTAAATAAAATGGATTAAATTCAGATGTTTACGAAAACATAGCCCTCTAAATTTTGTTTTCTTTGTCCACTGAATTTTTCAAGATTCAGTTACTCAGAATTAACTTCATTTTTTTTTTTGTATTTGTGATATAAATATACCCACAATTTTATATAAATCAATATCTAACTCTTCGCGAGAAGAACTTAACTTCTCAGCCACTATGATTCAATAACGAAACTTTATGGTCATGAAAATTATTTATATATCTGGTACAAGAGTTTCCATCTAACGAGAAAAACTGTTTCCCAAAAAAAATTTATGAATGGGTTAAGAATCGAATAGAACGGCAAAACATTTTGCTTCAGGAAACGAGGTTATCTGGGATGAGCAGGGAGTTTGGCTTACTAGACAAGTGTGGTTCCAAATGGGGGTATTACAAGGGAGCAAGCTTTAAAGGCGCTTTTGATATTTTAAATCACTGGAGTGCTCAAAAGGAGGCTCCCTGTAGTCGAGACCACCTAACCCTTTTAAAGCAAAAAGCAAGAAAATTACCGAAAAATATAGAGCAACGAGTGTACAGCAATCAACAAATGTGTTTAATCTTTAATAGGGAATAAACTTACGAAAACAGATAAAAAAAGAAAAATAGCCTAAAGGTATTGGAAAATGGACGATCTCCAATAAAGTAAAAAGATTCAATTTAGATTCAATTTAGATTTTCTAAAAAAACGAGTAGCAGATAATTTTCTTGGTACAAATTGATATTTTCTGTTATCTCTCTTTTTAGTTGTTGATCGACTTCTTTACCCAATTTCAAATCAGTAGATAAATCATTTTTCAACTAAAAATATTCACAGACGCATTTTTTCGATACTTGATTGAAAGCGGAAACCAATTAACCTGCAAAGAGTCCACTGAACTTTTAATTAATCTTGAAATCACTTCACTCAAAGAATTAAAATGTTCCAAGCTCTCGGATCGAACAAATACCTAATTTTCTTTTACATTATCTCCTGCAAACTCAAAACAACCTTAACTCCTTCACTATTCCTTACTATACGATACAATAAGTAAACGCAAGTGTAATAATTTCTCTTGTTTCGCCATTTAAAGTCTTGTAATAAATCACCGTCGTTGTTGCTTCAAGACCGTACAATTTACTTCCAAAGAGGAGAATGGTTAGGCAAGTAAGGCCTTTTGATCATGCCCTTAGAGGTCAAATGGAACGCTCCCTAAACGCGCCGTATGGTGGATTCCCTTCGCATCTGTAGCTCAACTTGTTGTAATGATAAACTTTCCATCAAGCACTCCGACGCTGTTCTATTCATATCCCAGTATTACAAATCAATCACTGGCGACCCAGTGATAGTATTGTTTCTTTTCCAAGGTCAAGTGGTGTCTCGGGAAAACTAGATCTTGTGAGAAAAAAAGACCTGAAAAACAAAGTTGCGTTTCATTTTAATATTCTGCAATAAAAATAATAAATTCAATGATCATACCATGAAGTTTCGTTTATTCATTAATTTATTTATGAATCAATATATTTACATATTTATCTTCTTATTTATTCATTTTTGCTTTATCTCCTTAAAAATTCAATTGAGAGATAATCACTGTTATCACTAAATGAGTTATATTTTATTTCTTTATTTCATCTTTTATTGATCAATTATTTTTGTTTATTTTTAAGTTATTAGGTATATTTTTATCTAGGTATAATTTAAAAAGAACTGTCTACGACAGTTTAAGTAGACCTTTTCATTGTGTTGGTGTGACAACTTAAGACAAGACTGGACTGAACTACATATAAGTTGGACTTAAATGTGGGTTTTTCCGAATGGCACTTCACTCGACTAGACGGGACCACAACACACTAAGTTGTTCCTAACTTGACTGGGCAGGACTGCATTGCGCTAGACTCGACAGCATTTGGTTGTTCTAGACTGGACGGGACGGGTCTGGGCTGAGCTGAGCTTTTACGGATTGCACTGCTCTGCACTGCACTTGAATGGACTAGACTCGACTGCAGTTGACTTATAATGGACCTGGGCAGTGCTGAGTTGAAATGCATTTCAGGGGAAGGGCCTGAATTGAATTGGACGGGAGTGGACGGGATCGAACGGGACACCACTGAATGGACTGGACCGCACTAAAGTGGCTGGACTGCATAGGACTGGACTGGACTACACGTCAGTGGACGGTACTGGACTTGACTGGACAGCGCTGCACTTCACTGGACTAGACTGTCTTAGCCTGACTACACTATATTGCACCCCACCAGACTGATCTGCACCGAACTGCATTGCACGTCTCCAAATGAAACTGAACAAGACTGTACTGTACTGCACGTGAATGTACTCCACTGGACTAGATCACATGGCAGAGCTTTGCAAAGCCCTGGACGTAACTTGGAAGGACTGTTCTGGATTGCCTAAACTGCAATGGAGTTGATGGCACTACATTAAACAACACTTGACTTGTATGCAAAAGACTACCAATACAGACTGATAATCAGTACTGCTGTTTTGAGAAAAGATCAACTAATTCAAATTATATTATGAAGCTAGTTTCAGTTTCCATTATTTGAGACAATTCTTGTTTTGAGCATACGAACTTTAACACTAGAAATCATGTTAGTTGTCCTTGAATTGTCCCATAACCTAATACGTACACTTAATCTTTATCTGTAACCTTTCTGGTGGGCTGCTGATTGGGCCTTGTTTCAAAGCACTAGATATTAAAAGTTTTTCTCCACTGAAAGTAGAAAACTGTCAGGAGACAAAAAAGTGTTGAAATGTTAAACACGTCACATTGTGAGTTGTCAAACGTCGTCATTAAACCAACGAGTCGGGAGGCCACCTAACAAATTCTGTAAACAGAACATTTCAGATAGTCCAGAACCAAGAATAATCTTACAAATGATTACATATTACCTATGAAGCGTTCGATGCGCTACTTCTTTATGACGTGATCCGAAGTAAGCCACCAGGTCATGCTGAAAAGAAAACATCTGAACACCAAAACATGCTGGACTTACCTTTCACAGATGACCTGTGGCGCTGATCGACGACAACTTTTTACTCCAACTGCTCTATACAACGCGTCGGGGTTTTCCTATCAGCGAACGAACCCATCTTACACAGGTTAGTATCACAACGTTATAATAATTCTTTACTTACCTTCTTGAGGATGCAAAGCCCCTGAAAACGGGCTTATCTTGAGCTGCAGAAATTTAAAATGTCTCTAGCTCTTAAATAAAAAAAATATGCCCCCTTCTCTATTATATTCCCTCTAACAAACTCGAGACAACGTTAACTCCTATGCTAGACTAGACTAGACTAGACTAAACTAGACTAGACTAGACTAGACCATACCTTACAATACTACCACTACTCAGAAATTTAACATACCTGTGGCTATGTCCTAGCTTTGGATTCTCTTGGCAGTTGTCGCTCAGCTTGTTGTTATAACCATCTTTTCATGGAGTACTCCAGTCCTCCTCTTCTCCCTGTGTTACAAATTTAGCCTTGAATCACCAGCGACCCTATGATTGCTTGTCTTTCCAAAAGTCAGCTGGTGTCTTTGGAAAGCTGAGTCTTGTGAGAAAAAAAAACCTAGAAACTTTTTAAGAAAACGTTGCATTTCACAAGAACACCTTTTTTTATTTAAGATTTTCTAGCTATGTTCTTTATCACCTGTTTAAGAGAACTTTTGTTAGAGGACGACAGTCTGCTTTGACTATCACTTACTTCCATTACGACTGGAGACTGGACTGGACTACACTTGTGATTGAACTTGAATATGGGCTTTTCTGAGTGGCATTTAATTCGACTGGACGGGACCATACTGCACTACGTTTTACGTGACTCGACTGAGCCGTACTGCAATTCGCTCATCTAGAGTGGGCTGTCACGGATTGCACTGCTCTGCACTTGACTGGACTAGACTCGACTGCAGTTGACTGTAAAGGACCTAGGCTGTTCCGAATTGAAATGCACTGCACTGTACTTGGACGGGACTGGTCTGGACTTGACTGGGCAAGACAAAACTGGTCTGGACTGGACGGGAAAGGACTTTACTGAATGGACTGCATTGCACTGCACTGAACTGGACTGCACCGGGCTGGACTACACTTAAGTGGACTGGACTGGACGGGACTGCACTTCACTAGGCTGGACTGTCTTAGGCTGCGCTTGACTTCCCCCAACTGCACCACGCTGCAGTACTCTGGATTGAACTGGAAAGCACCATACAGTACAGTAGTCCACTGCACTTCACTAGACTGATCTGCACAAAACTACACTGCACTTTTCCAGATGCACAGCCCCCGACATTGGGCTTATCTTGAACTGCAGTAATTCAATTTTCCAAGCTCTCAATTCAAAAAATGCCTGCTTTTCTTTTATATTCCTTCTTGCAAACTAGAGACAACTCTAAATCCAATACTATACTATACTATGTAGTACTTTTGATAAAGGAAGACAATCCGCAGCGACTAGCTAATCCATCACTCAGAAATTTAACGTACCTGTGGTTATGTCCTAGCTTTAGATTCTCCACGCAACTGTTGCTTAGCTTGTTGTTATGATTATCCATTCCAGTCCTGCTCTAATGATATCCCAGTGTTACAAATTCAGCCATGAATTACTAGCGACTGTGTAATTGCTTGTTTCTTTCCAAAGGTCAGCTGGTGTCTTGGGAAAACTAAGTCTTGTGAGAAAAAAATACTTGCAAACTTTTAAGACAACATGGTACTGTATTTAAATATTCTGCAAAGAAGATTGTTAATACATTGACCATACAATAAAAATATTATTTACTGATCAATTTATTTATTTATCAACTTTTTTATATATCAATTTATTTATATAATCATTCATCTTCCTATTTATTCATCATTTATTTAGTTCATCAAGAATTTATCAATGTTATTAGTTATTAATATACGTTTTATTTCCTAAATTCATCTTTTATGGATCAATTGTTTTTGTTTATTTCAAATTATTAGGTTTACTCTTATTGAATTATCAAGCAAACAAACCCATCTTAAACAAATCAATATGCCAAAATTAAAAGAATTCCTCACTTACCATATCAGTGATCCACAGCCCCTGAAAATGGGCTTATGTTGAGCCGCAGATATGAGAAATTCAAAGTAAAAAAATGTTAAAAAGCTTTGGCGAGTCCCCGAAAATGGACAGAGCGAAGATTTGAAATCTTGCACCTGAAAGCCGCAAGAACAGTTTCCACTCGACAATGGATTACTTCGGCTAAACGTAAGACAACTACCAAACCCTCCGAAAATGGGCGAACGCACAGTTAGCACCGAGGTGACTTTGCTTCTGGGGCTTTTTCATTGGCAGATTGGAAAGTCGTTAAAACAATCCAGTTCACGATTCGAGCAAATGCCCCGAAATTGACAATTCAAGCCTCCGAAAATAGGCCAGTATACAGCTCCTGCAGTTGAAATTGTGTTAGTAAGATTTAAAACTAGTTTCTTAATAAATAAAAGACACGGAGGCGCTCGTATTTTAACTCAATTCTTGAGACAGAAATTTTCACAGGGCGCCGCGAAAAATATATCATATAAATTTGTGTATCCCAAAAATAAAGAAAAGAACACAGAGACAATCGGATTTTATATTCTATTTTCTATTACCATATTACATCAATAAATTAACTTAGATTTTTCAAAATTGCTCCACAGCAGCAGGAGAGGACGCGCACCCTAGACGGAAAATTTGGCGTCCACTAAACTCCGAATATTCCTTGTCATTAATATAGACATCCCGATCATCTGAACACCCACAGTGTCGCAGACGGTGCTTTAGTTTTTACATCAACTTGCTAACAACTTTCAGTCGCTTCCCATCGCCTTTGTATTCCGAACTGAAGATCCCAACAAGTTCCGAAAGGCCGAACGAAAAGCCGAAGTGAAATTCGAACCGAAAGTGAAGCCGAACTCCGGAAGCAACACGATCTCAATTTTCATCAATATATGCCTAACCTTTTCTCAAAGGCTAATTCTCGACTCTTATTAGCTGTCATAGCTGAATTGCTTAAATCGAATCTCCTATAACAACGTGAAAATCTAGTTGAACCTTCGAGCCGAACTGTTTTTTTATGCTAAACAGTCTTACTCGATCACCGTGTTAGGGATCCTTCAATCAAGCGAAAATGAAAATGTAATTGGCCACAGTCGAAGTAACTATAGGCGAAGGCGTGCGCTCAAGTCGATGAGCAGCTGATGAACACCGAAAGACCTGTTGATGAAGAGCCGAAGTATAAACTAAGCCGATATTGTGACAAACCAAAGAAGCGACGAAGAAGAAACGATCCAAACCGAAAATGTGCCGAACAGTATTCGACTGAAAAAAAAAATCTAAAGAAAAAAATTTGGAGGGAGGACCTCCAAAGGGACCCGCTAACTAAGCTGGCTAAAGTTTTCACTTCAACTACTTTTAGCCGATTCAGCAGTATGAAAACTTCTAGTAGAATTTGGATTTTATGGTTTGACCAGCGCACTATTTATTAACCCCTCTCTTCATCCCAACCCTCAAAGAATCTTACTAACCGGCCAGACATCAGCGTCTTCTAACTGATCTATTCCCAGCCTCCACGTATGCAACAGAAAGGAAGAGAAGAAAACACCCAATGGAGCGTTGGCCTTTTTCTTCACCATGCTTTCCCGTCCATATGCGAGTTACACTGGTAACGAAAGTCAGCACTTGTTTTGTGATGATGGACTGGACCACGTGGAAAGGAATGGCGTGGACTTGATCAGGCCGTACTGGACTGCATGGAACTGGACGCTGAGTTTTGGACTAAATGCACAATGAACTGGACTCTACTGAAATGAAGTGGACTAGCTGGACTGGAATGGACTGAGCGGCGTTTGGATTGAAGCCGGTGTCGGGCAAGTCTAAATGAGAAAGATATTGTGGATATTTTAATGAAATAACACGTGAAATCATCGTGGCCCATAGTGGAAGGGAAAACCTTACAAAATAATAATATTCTGACTTCGCAACTATCGCACATGTCAGAAGAACTGGACAGGGATTTTCTGTTAAACACTTTTAACTGAAACATTGAAAAACTTGGTCGGTCAACATGCGATAAATTTAAAACATTTTTCCAGAGTAACCCTCGTGAGTAATAAGATTGAAAAACTTTTTGAGATTGAAGAACTGAACAGGGATTTTCTGTTAAACACTTCTAACTGAAACATTGAAAAACTTGGTTGGTCAACATGCGATAAATTTAAAACATTTTCCAGAGTAATCCTCGTGAGTAATAAGATTTAGTTCGAGTCACTCCTTAATTAACCCTTCACATCTTTACATCAGTGTTTTTATTCTCAATTCTATTCTCTTTACATTTCTTAAGGAGAATGTGTTTAACGATCATGAGCTTCGTTTTTTGGTGATTATTTCCTTTCTCCTTATTTGTGACTTTAACTTGTGATTAAGGGGTGATGATGTAACAAGAAATTAAATGTTAGAAACTCCTAGGTTTTAAGACTACAAAAAAAATGACTAATGTCTGAGAGCGAAACCCCCTTCAAATTGCCAAATATCAGTTTCGTCTGGTGTCATGATGAGTAAACATCGAGGCGTACCTTTAATTTTTCCTTGCGAAATTGGGAGAATCTTGACGTAGAATTAAATTTAAATTTCAAGCCCAAAAAAGGAAGTAAACAGGCAGGCAAATTAAATCTTAAGCAAATAGTGGAGATAAAAGCCAATCATGTTAACAAGATTTGAATTTATAAAAGACAACTGAGATAAGGAAAGGGCTTTTAGTCTTTAATGCCCCAAAATCAAAACTTGCTTTGAAAAAGGAGTGTTTCGTCTAAAATATCGGAGAATTTACAAACCTCCTTTGAATAAAAAGCGTAGTACTGAAATTTTTATCATTCAGATGATGTTTCGATTGAAAAGAAAAAACACACAAGTGTGTGCCTAATTTTTTACTTTCCATAACGAGCGGACTTCTTCCTATTTCATTTACATATTATCCAGCAAACAGGTAATGAGAATATTCAAATTTATCTCGTAGATGTTGTTATCTTGATCTGATATCAAATTCCTGTAACTAATTGGAAGGAAATGTTTAGCAGCCAAAGGGAGAATTGACGCACAATGAGTGAAATTTCCGCACAGCCCCATATTACATTATGCATTCAGTTCTTGAATAGAGAAAAAATGACAAAAACTGGGAAAACAGATTTGTTTTACAATAGTATGGGGCTGTACGGAAACTTTACCCGCACAATGTTCAAAACTAATGCCTCTAGGAACAAGCTATAGATGTACTCACTATCAAAATTAATATGCGTAGCTTAAGACACCGAGTTTCGCTTCAAATTTGTAACTTTTCAAAATTTAAGAGCACGAACCACGCTTTCGCCACAGTGTTAACGCGGAATTTCGGCAAAGAAGATGAAAGATTAGAAATGGTCCTCCGCGCGACAACAGTTTCAAAGAAGAATTTCAAGGAAGCCAGTTTAGCAAAAAAATACGCACTAGAATTTGTACTACTAAGTAATGAACAACTAGGCAGAAAGACGAGCGACTAAAAAGAATCAAATGGTTTCATGAAACGAAGCTTCGACCTAAAACCCCTCTTGAATTTGTAAATAGCTAAGGTTCCTTTTAGAATTAGTTTACACAGTTTTACTTGTTTACATAGGCGTCGATAAACACTTACCTGCTTCCGTCCGTTACCAGAAATGATACGTGATGTTAAGTTTGACAAAACGAGAAACGAAAGAGGGCTTCCAAAGGAGAAAACACTGTGTAAGGGCTAAAATTGTGACAAGAATTGATCACTGAAGTAGAATTTCTTTAAGCTGATAATTTGAAAAAGCGCGCTTTTTAAAACTTATGCGCACACGTGGGTTATTGAGCTCTTCCCTGAATGGCTCGTCCATCTGCACGGATTTTGAGGCCGCACGATTTTTCTTATTAGCACCATTCATTAGAGGCACATTTTGTTACGGTAGACGCAAACGGCAAATTAACATCTGGGTTCTCTCATTTTTCTTCCAAGACAAAACACAGAAGGGCCTCGCAATGAGTACAAAAGTTTTGCAAAAAATTCATAAACTGATAGGGAAGTAACGAAACTTCAATTTTTGTCGTAGTCGTTCGTCGTGGTTTATTGAGCTCTTCCCTGAATGGCTCGTCTAACTGCACGGGTCTTTAGCGCGCACGATTTTTCTAATTAGCACCATTCATTACAGGCACATTTTGTTATGGTAAACGCAAACCTAACCAAAATATGGCCAAAAACTAAATCAAGGATACTAAGGGAGCTCAAGATATGACAGTTAGAAGTCATCCATAGCATGCATTTTGTATTTAAGGGTCTCCCCCCTTAAGTTAATTAAACTAAGTACAGCAATACATGTAAATAGGGTAAAGTTTAAGTACTACGTTAAAGATTCTTCAGTACTAATTGTGTGAGTGTTGTCCTCACAACACTCCCTTCTCCCACATCACAAGAGTAAATTGGATCAGGAGTGTTTTTAAACTGATCTTCATTTTCCTTCATAAGTTGAATTTGCGAGTCAACCAAGTCCTGATCAACATACATGTTATGCTTCTCACAATAATTATGTAATACAAAACATGCATAAATAATTGTTGGTATTGCCTCAAGTTTGAAGTCCACTTTTGTAGTGAGTATGGACCATCTTGCTTTAAGCCGGCCAAAAGCACATTCAATTTGGTTCCTGGCAGAACGCAGCATGTTGTTGAAAACAACTTGTTCATTACTGGTACATGAATCATACTCTTTCATGCAGAAAGGAAGCAATGGATAAGCTGGATCACCAATGAGGTAATTAGGTATTTTGACAACACCTGGAATTGGAGTCTGAAATGTACAGGGCAATTTATTACTTCTTAATTTGGCACTGATGGAAGAATTGGCAAAAACCTTTGCATCGTGGACACTTCCAGGCCACTTACATTCAACATCCATGAAGGAGCCTTTATAGTCACACACAGCCTGCACACTTAATGAAAAAAACTGCTTATAGCAGAAAAAATCTTGTGAGTTCTCTGATGGGCACTGAATTGGAATGTGTGTCCCATCAATGCAACCAAAAGCTTGTGTCATGCCAAATTTGGCTTCAAATTCTGCTACCTTCTCCCTCATGCTTTCTTCATCTTCAGGAAGATGGAGATATTTCGGGCCAAGATAGTTTGAAATAGCTTGACAAACCTCATTTACAACAGCTGATGCAGTGTTGAGTGCTATTCCAAAACTATTGGCTGTCATTCTCAGGGAACCAGTGTCTTTTAAAAAATACAATGCAACTGCAACCTTTTTTTCTGCACTCAATGCCCTGTGGTTAGGTGACTTTGGGTTTGGTGAAATGTATGGCCTTAGCTCCGATACCAGGTTCACAAAAGCAGCCCTTGACATCCGAAAGTTCTCTTTCCAACATTCTTCAGGTGCTACTCCCGTCCAGATGTTTTTCCACCACAAGTCAGTTCGACCGGGTTTATGCCAACAACTTCGTTTTTTTCTGTACAAATCTCTCTGCTTCAGCTGCTTTACATTTCGGAAGAAATAGCTTTTCTTCCGCAACAAGCCGATCCGGATTGCATCAATCTGCCTGGTTTGATGTATTTTCCATAGCAAAAGGACCCTGTGAAGTTGTAGCACTAGAGCTACGAGCGTTGATAACGCTACGATGGGAGCGAACGATATAACTGTTGAACGTGGCGCCATCTTTGTTTACTTTCTTGAATTTCGCGCTCAAACTCGTTCCCAGGGCCTCAGTCCACGTTTCGCGCCCTTTTCGACTCTTTTTCATCCCGGTAACCGGGCTGAAATTTCCCATATGAACAGACGACAAAATTCGTCCCGGTAACCGGGCCAGCCCGGTTACCGGGCTCATATGAAGAGGCCCTCAGTGAGTACACTGTTGGGTTTTTTTGCAAAAAAAGCATCAACTGAAAGGGAAGTAACAAAACTTCAATTTTGCCGTAGTTGTTCTCGTTTAAAAAAAAAAAAAAAAGGTCCCGAATGCCTCTATCAAAATAGTAAAATATAATGTGAAGTAAAGCATAGTAATTTTTTACACGAGTTTTAACGGCAGAAATGATAGGAAAATAGTCAACTAAACTTGTAAGAAAACTTAACTCTGCTGTCCACCTGGCCTCGGTTGTTCGAAGGCTGGGTCTTGCTATCCACTAAATAAATCTCCATCTAACGGTTAAGTGTTTACAAAACAAACCACGCTATTTTAAGCGCTTTATTTGCACGAGACTTTTGGTCTTTCTATTAGCGCAAGATTCACATCTGTGAGTGTTTTCTTAGCCTGGAAGGTTATCTTTAGATTAACCGTTAGTGCACCAGATTGTTTGTTGTACGAGGTCATATGTATGACAACCATTCTATCAAGGAACCAGCCAACGTCCACATTCTCCAAGATTGATATTATAACGAACCGGGCGATAATTTTAAATTTCGGTTAAAAGAAGGGCCGCTTATTGGAAGGAGGAAACTTAATCGAAGGGGAGGGGGGGGGGCATTTATTATCATCACCCAGTACTGATTCCACTGTAGTTAAAGCTTAAAAATTTATAGATAAAAAGGCAAAAGGGACAGGTCTTCCTTACATCCCTACCATCTAAGACCATCTAAGACCATCTAAGATAGTGAGGGAGAAGGGGATGCTTATTTAAGAGGGGCGCTTGTTTGACATTATGTTTAAATCCAATCGAATCGAAGAATTGTTACAGGTAAAGTACACACAAGACTGCACAGTCACGCAAAGTTCACTGAGTCAATCGCATATTGGGAACCTTCGAGGCTTTGACGATCTCACAACGTTGTGTAGGTTCACCTGCTTGCATGTGTCGTAACCGCCACAGAATATTTTCTCTCCAGTTTGCTGGCCATAGATCTATCATTTCGATCACGCTCGGTTAGGGTTAATTAAAAAGTTTAGTGAATTTGAATCACAAATTTTTTTTTTTTTGGGGGGGGGGGAAGGGAATTGTGTCTCGCTTACTTTAAAAAAGAGTGTGAGAAATTATATTTCACTTCGTGGTTTTTGAAAGCCGCCTTTCTCAACAGCCCTAGTTTAAAATTCAGTTGCCTGGCTCGCGACATAGATTTTTATTTTTTCAGCGCGGTTTTCACAACTGCTTGTAGTTAAAGAATCTATTACAGGGGACGTTTGGATCTAAGCCTTCTCTTTTTCAAGGGGGGACTTTTGTATGGCGCAGTGAAGGGAAAATTGGCAGTAAGGATGCTAGTATACTAGAATATTAATACCAAGCGCGCTCTTCGTGTAATTGTTTATAACATAAGGTCTTTCATAACTGTAAACATTTTATTTGCCCCTCACATTTGTTGGTAACAGTAGTAAGATTTTTAGAAAAAAAAAAACAAACAAATGAAAAGAAAACAGTGAAGTTAGGGAACTTAAACCTTTAACATTTCATAGAAAAAAGAGCACAGAATACCTATGGGGAGAAACTTAAATAGTGCCAGCTACTTTTCTCCATTGCCTTTCATTTTTTTGATCGATAAAATTTATTAAAAATGGATGGCTGTAAGAAAAAGTACACGACGTCAAAAAGATCACACTGAAATGGCTATTGATCACAAAATTTGGTTTGTGTTCCTTCGAATGATTGTAGTAAGAAAACACATCGAGGTTTTTCCTATTCAACTGCAGGTTAATTAGATATTGGATTTTGCATCCAAACTGGGATAGGTTAAATTTATTCATTTTTTATGTGCCACGGTTTGCTTACTTGGAAAGGCAATTCTAACTATAGCTTAGCAGATGTTTTTTGTCGCAATTAACATCCCTAATGACTTTTAATTTGACGTTGGCAAAAAGGTGGAAAAACGAGAGTGGAAAATAAGCTGGAAAAAGCGTGAGTGATGAAGGATCTAGACTGAGATGTGATAACGTAAGAGACTAAAATAGTTTGAAATACTTGTCTTTAATCTCATATAAAAACACCGAGTTGGCTTGTCTGAAAAGTGTGTGAACCTTCATATTGAACGGTTATTTAATAAAATGAAGTGCAAATTCTGCCGCCCTACATTTGAGTTAATGGATTGATATTGAGGAGCTTCAAACAATTCAAAAATATCTGAAAATCAACCAAACAGAAATAAAAATTTAGCGACAGATTCAACGCATGATCAGTAAAATAGAGTTTTAATGTCAACAACTTTTATCAGGTCAGTCAAAATCCCGCCCGCCCACCCCCCCCCCCAAAACAGAACTTACAGAGCCAATGGATCCCATGGAGATAAAGAGGAGATAAACAGTCACTTGATATAAAACACAGTACATAGACAACATAGTGGTTGAAGTAAACTGACCTGCTGAAGAGCTTTCATTAGATACAATCTAGCAAACATTGTAGGAAAGAGATGCTGTCTTGGCTCCTGTTGCGTTTAAAAGAAAACGAAATAGATTATAAAGCACGACTGTTGCAACCAACTAAACTGCTTAAATTATTTCAAAATCTGCGATACACCATATGCAAAGTGAGAATCCTGACAGTGTGCATTGTAAAAAGAAAAGGAATAATACTGCAATTAAAATACGAGCCTATCTAGTTGTTACGTTTTGCTCGACTAGCAGATTTTATACTAGCACGCATCATTTAAAAAACTTAATTACGCAACTTGTTTGATTAGTTCTTAGTTATGATCTACAGGAGGACAGACGCATGGATGACGTCATCATTGACAATTTTTCGCGCCTTTTTTTCCTACATAAAACAAGAAGCACACGGCAACATGGAATCTATTTGTGAAATAGGGAACGTGAGTCAACAATCTAAATGTTCAATTGCAAGTGGTAAGTTTGGTTTTCCCTTGTAAGCCAATATTTGCTGTGTGCGTCAAGTCCGTGTGCGCGTTAAGTCCACGTTGAAATATCAGAAAGATGGGAAATAAAGTACACTTGGCACCTTTAACTGATAACTGCATTTCACTTTTTGGCTAAAAATCACTTACTCCAAGTATGTGAACTCGGCCGTAATAAGAACTGAACTTGTGGCTTAAATTGTAAAGGAAACAGCAGATCTGAAAAAAATTCAAAAGAAAATTAAAGCAGCAAAAATCAAACAGTGATTTACGGGGGTAAATTTCTAAAGAAATTGTGGTGCTGCGTCGGTGGGAAAGTACAACAGGGTAATTTAGACTTATCAAACGGTGGCCAAATTACATTATCAACTCAGTTGATAGTACTAAATTGCCCTGTTAAAAATCAAATAGTGGTCTATTTGCATTCTGGCGAATATGAAAATTGTTCAGTAAGGGTTAAGAAAAATTGCAAAGACCATGCACTTTAAGTACTTCCTGAATAATTATACCAGTCAGTTTAATTCCTTACAATTCAGCAGGATCATCATTTTACTATTTTGTGCAAAGTCTTGTAAGTTTGTGAAATAGTAAGACAATTAAACTGCTGCTCAGTCTCAAGGAATATCACATGTTCGTTCAAGCAATCAGCATTTAACAGGGACGCACATTCGTATCAGGTGAGGATGTCTAAACATGTCGTCCTAATTAGCCCAAACAAAAAAAGTAAGATTTTCTCACTTAACACCACACAATCTCTTACTTAAGGTTTCTGAAAAAGACGCAATGAAAGTAAAAGAAGAAACAGTTTCTGTAATAATCACTAATTGTTCCACAGATACTGCAGCCCTTGCCCTCGTATGGCTGAGATGTTTAATGAATAAAGACTGATAGCACAGTGTGTTAATGAGTGTGGGTATAAATAATCCTATGATTGCATGCACTCAGCTTTTTATTATTGACCAAAGGTATCAAAATTAACAATTACAGTATTAACACCTCCTACTGAAATGTACACTTTACTGACCTTATTTGAGTGAATAATGACATTTTGAGATTTTGATGTACACATTTTCAGTCCAGAGACAGCACCCTTAATCACAGATGGAAAAGCTACTATAAAATGTAAAGTCAACTCCCATTCAGCCTGTTTAAGAAAACAAAGAATTCTCTGGCTCAGATACATAATGAATCAATAGAACCACAGAGTATATTTATATCTGAAAGACAATTAATTTGTAATTTCCTGTTCCTTGAAGCACAAAAAACAACTGAAATTAATAGGACTTAGTTCCGTTGATTAAAACATGGTTTACCTGCAGTTTTAAACGATGGTTTACAGAATTAAACATTCGTTATTGGTGATGTAAATTTTTTAATTCAATTTCAAGGTTCAATTTATTTGGTTAACTTTAGGACAATTTGCAAACCTATCCCAGTAGCATAAAACTTCATAACCTTACACTAAGGTGAAAAATGAGGAAGGAAAAGTGGGACTGACTGAAACAAAATCAAGGTAAACTTCTGTAGACAGATCAAGTTACATTGACTGGTAAATATGTGTTGTTACTTTTTGCAACATCCAAGGTTTCCTAATCCCTACCTCTGAAACTCATAGCTCCTTAATTTATTGGTAGAAAGACACTATGCTTTCAGACATGTGCAGTCCCAAAAATTCAAAGGATCTCTAACTGATATTCTTCATACAAGCCATTGCAGTTTCTGTCAGAAGTCACTTACATGATCACGTAGTAGGCTAAAATCCACCTCACTGATGGGAGGTAGTGCTGGATAAACACCTGACGGAATTTAAAAGGCTTAGTTAGTAACAAATTCACCTTTTGACCCATTGAGTGATCATTGTTCACAAGAACAGAGATCACTCAAGGGGGCAATTGAGAAACAGTTGAGGGTTTGCATAACTTTCAAGAATTCTTCCGACCCCTGAGTATTTAGATGAGGCTACGAAAAAGTCCTCTATTGCTTTTATAAATAAATATTTCTAAAAAATAATTTAACAGATGAAAGCATAACATCACAACTATTAATTTTTCATTTAACTCTCACTGAAACATTTATCATTTCTAACAAGTAAAAACATTTGTTCTCACCTTTCTGGACATTCTCCTCAAAGTTTGCAAATAATTTAGCAAGCCTGGCACAGTTGTATAAAACAAAGGTGGCTTGCCTGAATTCTCTTGAGGTTTCACTTATGTCAATTTTTATCTGCCAATAGTAACACATATTTTACTAATAATTTACTACTTTTCTTTTTTCCAAAGTTACCACCACTACAAGAATCAGATTATTACACCATGTGAAACATGATAATAATATCCAATGTTGTGTGTGTGTGTGTGAGTGTAACAAAGAAAAAGAATTTGAATCCTCAGATTTCTAACTCTGAAGTACATTAGTAGTAGAACTGGATGTTCTACAATTGATGTACAGAGTAAACAAACAATGCAAGTTAATAAGAACCTAGATGAGCCCACTTGTCTGTGGCATAACTGTAGCTTATTAATAAGTTCTTTGTACCACAGTGGTAGCTAGAACATCTAAACTAAATAAAATCTGTGGCTCAAATGCTCATGTGGTACTTAGATTTTTCTCTGTTGCACACTCATGACAAGTGTTTAACACCTTTGTTTGTCTGCCCTAAAGTAAGGCTCCAGAATAAAAAAACATTTTGATGTTTATATTTTTTGCCAAAATCTCAAAATTTGCAACATGTGTTTGGCAGTCAACTGGCCAACCTATGTTGAAATCCTAACTATATCCTCAAAGAACAGCCTTGTAATACTCACTTCACTGTTTGGAGCAGAAGAAAGAGTTTCTAACTTGATTGCAGCCACCGCCATTTCCCTAATTGATGTGTCCCAGCCATGACCTTGTGAATGAATAACAACACCATCACTATACTACTCCATCAGTGACTTTTCTTAATCTGAGATTGTATCAACTAAAACTACAAGTTTATTTTTGACTTCAGGCTCATACCTACAACTTTATTGCCATACTTCAGTACATAAGAAGCTCGAAGTTGTTTTTCACGAATTCTAACAAAAAAGACATGATTACTATTAAAAATAAATTACTGAAAATAGCAGCAAGAGCATAAGAGTATACCTCTCAGAAAAACATTGTGTTTGTTATATAAACAAAAGTCAACATTTTGTCTCAACCCACCTTAGTAACTCCAAGACATCAAGATGATCGTGAAGTCTTTGCTCATCTTTGTACAATGAAACAAGCCCATGTGAAAGGAAAAACTATACAGACAAGCAGCAAGTTAAAATTACAAGAAATATCAGCATACTGATTAGTTGCAAGATAATCTGTATGACATTTCAGCTGAATTGATGGGATCAGAACTGCCCAAAAGTATGTGTTGAATTTTTATGCCATAATTTCACATTGAAGTTTTTTTTATAATTCTCATCCTCAGTATACTCTGCCTACAAATTAACAATTGCAGAGCGTTTTCATGGAAATTTCTATCCCAAACTCCATATAGTATATGTTTTTTAAGGAAGAAAGTGTGTAACACTAAAACTTCTGTGATTGTATAGTCTGATTGTTACCCCCATGTTTAAACCATTTACAATGATATTCCTGCTTAATTCACTTCTATTGCTCTCAAACAAATTTCATGACAATTGCCTATCTTGGTACATCATTTCCTTGTTTTGATAATAAAAATGAAAAATGGAAATCATTGCCAACAAATTAAAAAAAACAAATTGAGCTAACTCTTCACAGTATTTGATAAAAAAGCTAAAAAATGTGAAGCACCAGTTTTACCTAGTGTATGCCAGAAGACTGAGCCACCTACAAGCAAACCAGCATATTGTCACTGCCGTGCATGCTGAGCTCTATCCATGTGTAATTGTATTTGGTAGCAACACCTGTTCACCTTCTCCCCCTTCTCCCAAATCCAATTGTTGGCATCACCTTATACACCAATCCTTTACTAGGACAGGTATTTAAGATATGTTATTGCATTTCACCTGGACTTACTACTGGTGAACCACACCTTTGAGTTGTACACCACATTCAACTTTGTGTACCTGTTTCTTCACGGCCAGATTTGTTGATGTCATTTGCCAAACTGTGCTAGTTTGCTGTTGACTAAATGCTTGTTTACAGCTTGTTAAGTGAACCACCATATCTAAATTTCCAGTCTGCATCAATGAAAAAAAAAAGCAAGGGAAAATCTTCAATAACACATCACATTGTTAATATATGTGTGTTATCTATCTAACACAGTAAGGGGTTGGTCTTTTTTCCAACTTACATTTTTTTCAACTAAATCCAACTTTGCCACATCAAGAAGAATTGAACTTGTTGGTGAAACTGAAAAGAAAAATAACAAGAACAATCTAAAGAAATATTTCAGCTTTTAAAATAATCTTGCTCTTGGTAGCAAATGATACTTCAGTAACAACTTACAGTTCTTATCTCTTTGCTTTATTCATAATAGTCACTGCACTACAATAAACAGATTTCCAATCCATCTGACAGCCAACTTGGTATTTATGAAACATTTTCCCTTCTTTACTACTTTAATTCAATTGATTATATTGTGAACAGAACAGTCACATTATCCAAGTCTGGAGCTTATTTGTTTTCTCTCTATCCTTGTCACCTGATATTTGGATCACTTCTAACAGACTCACACAATAACATAAAATAACTGTCTGATCTTATGAAGTTGTTTGTTAATCTTGTGAACTTTGTCACTTATAAAGAGATGCATACCTGATAATTTATTTAGGGTCACTGTAACATTCCAGATGACAAATTTGAAAATGAAACAAAAAATATTATCAGAACCAAATGAAGACATGATGGTACTAATAATATTATTACTGGAGACAGAAATAAGTTATCTATTGAGCAGAGTAATAAAGAAATCTTTTGGTAGACAATCAGATAATTACTCATATCTCTGCTTAGTTTAAGTCATGTCCTGAATGTATTTTGGTACAGTATAACACAACACAATGACCCAGGAGGAGTTCAGACCCAGGCTTCTAGATCTAAAGTCTACTGGCCAACCACTTGGCAACCACATCACTTTCTTCTCCAACAGATTTGCCATAAAATCTTAAATTACTTTTTTTCCTGTAGGACTAGCTTGATTAAGATCATGAGAAAATCATAAAATCATTTAAAGGTTTTGAGTTTTAAGGGTTTAAAGACATCAAGAATAATGTTATATTTAATACAAATCAATGTGAAATAGCATAAAGTTCAGGATAATAGAAAGGAACAAAATTGTTTTTAATTTAATACAACGTCATGTACATCTGTGTATGTTTTGATTACAAGTCACACAAGAGCTATTTGAGATACTTACCTGAATACAGCTCATTATCTTGGCAAAAATTGGGCAAATCCAAAATAACCTCATCACAATTTAAATCAGAGTCTTGGCAAGTACATTTACTCTCACAAAGAGAACTAAGCTCAGCCTCATGGATGGCCTGCCTTCCAGTCTTTCTGTTCAAAGAGTCCGCATATTTGCCATTTTTTAATATTTCGTAAAGTTCTTCAGCTTTAGTAGTAAGGTCTTTTTCTGTCCACAGGCTGATTTTCCTTACATTAAATAATGATGGAGAGAAGAGGTTGTAGGTTTCCTGGTAGCCTTGGATACTTGCATCCTTACATTTACAAGTTTCTTGGCCCTTATAGTCCAAAGCTGATTTCACATCAATGCTAAAGAACATTCAAATACATGTCACTGTAATAAATATTGTAAAATTAAGAGGCACAAAAATATGATTAATCCAACACTCAGGAAAGCAACACCTGAGCCAATCAGTGTATAGTAGGTGATGGAAAATCTGTTCTCTGTCAGACCATTTTGTACTAGCTACTTTGCAAATTGTGATCAAATACATGTACAGAAAATAAGACTAGTATTTTTTAACTGATTCTAACATCAATGTCTGCTAGGAAAAAGTTTAAAGTTACTCAAATATGATACATGTATATCCCAATATGCTAGGACATACTACCTCTCAGAGAGTTTCAAAATTTTACAGGAAGCATGCCCCAAGACCCCCCCCCCCCCTCCTCCCCATCCTAAAGGGTTGTGCTGGCTTACTACATACCATGCTTGTCTTGCAAGTGTGATTCAATTTAGCCAGCCACTCATTTTGATCATACATCCATTACTTTTTCTAATGACAACCCAGGTATATTATTTAAGCATTTGAAACTGCCATAAACTGTACATACCCATTTGCATTTAAAAGTTCCTTAATGTGTTCGCAAATGAGAATTGTTCTCAGTTGATCCAGATTTAAATGACCTTCATCCTCCACATGAACCAAAAGAGAGGGATTCAATAAAACACACTGATGTGTCTGCTTGCTTGACTGTCCATATTGATCTGTTTCTTTGATGATATTGTTAAACACAGCACTTGTTACATCTGCCTTGTTGAGACTCAACAGAAGATTTCCCCCACTTGTCACACAACACTGTCTGACAAACTGAACTTTAGACACATGGTCACTTATCTCCTGACAGAGACTTTGAAATTCAACCTAAAATGTCAAACACAAAACAAAATAACCAGGACTAATAAATAGTAATTGCCAAAATATATTTTCTAACATACCATATTCTGTTTATGTACACATTTCTCAAAATTATGAAAGGTCACCTCACTAAGTTGTAAGAGAGTGATTTGATATCTTTATTTGATAACTTAAAAGCTAAAAAAGAGTTGTCCTAAATGTATTTCAGTCATAATGCAGGAGGCTGAAAGAGAGAGTTATTTTGATGAACAGGAAACCAGTTGATTTCTGTCATTAACCATACAAGGCAGTTTGGGCTTCCTATATCTAAAAAACAATTATAAGGAACAGGCTTGATGATCAAATGGTGATAAAAATTGTGAATTTGCTGGTGTTTTGCATGTCAACTACTGTTTTCTGGCTACTTTAAATCACAACAAGATATTCAAGTAAAATTACCAAAACACATAAAAGGCTAGGAGTACAACCCATATTTAGAGGGCTATGGTTACTTTGCTTGAAACAAATCATGTACATTTTATTGTTTTTGACACCTGACAGATCTCCACTTTTGACCGTGCTATTTATCAACCTTTACGGTTGAAAGACTGTAGACAACAATGTACTTGAAAAGAGTAGGAGGCAGCCTACCTCCCCACCTTACCCCTGTCACCTTGGTAACTGGTCAAGTTGCCTGTAAATCATCTCACCAGAAGTCATGTGTCTTCCAGAACCTGAGTCATGTTGCACAAATTTTTTGTCATATTGCCCAGAATAAAAAGTCAAGTTGCCCAAAAGAAAAGCCAGTCGGCCTAAGAAACAAATCCTTAAAAGATCAGACTGGGCGATTGACCGTTAATCATCACCTCCCTACCCAACACCCCTCCCCTCCCCTCCCCCCCCCCCCACTCCCTCCCCCGATAATGGTAATGGTAACTTTATTCATACGCGATAAATCCTTCAGCAAATAAATAACCCAGATGTCAATGCAAGCATTTTTCCATTGGGAAAACTTCTTGTAGCACTTGTATGGAAAATTTCAAGCTATCTCTAAGCAATGTTAAGCCCTTCTCTAAACGTGAGTTACAAAAGAAGGCAAATTTCACCACCTTGCCAGCGCCAAGATAACTCCGTACAAAAGCTGGAATGATTAAATCTCCATTTTCCAATTTCTTGTTGAACTTCAGAGAACACGAATCTAGATTCGTTTGATCCATACTAACAACAGTAGACAAAGCTTCATAGACCAAACGTTTTAGGTACGGCAATAAATCACAACATTCGGTTGCTCTGTTAGCGAAGGTCCCCTCCAGCTCGTGAGCCTCGTTCGCCGATTCGTCCGCCATGTTGTTAGTCAAGCTTCGCTATTGTACCTCTCCTGTTTAAATGGATGAAAGAGAATGGAAGCTAGTTAGGGACACTACGCGCTCCCTCGGAATTTTATTCGCCAAATATACGTTAAATAAGAAAATAATACCACACTGGACATTTTTCATTCATTCTCAAAACCTGTACGATCATATACCACGCCAATTTTTTTTCGCGTTAATGTCTGCGGTAACTTATGTTCAAAACCAAGCAACATAAAGGCTTCACACATCCATTCAACTAACAAGCTTAGCAACCCGATTTTTAAGGAAAAAATGTACTGACAATCACGTGATATTATATCCAAAGAGTTTTACTTACAAGGTTGATAATTGGTGCTCTACATCCTCCAATTATCCTCTAATTACCATGATGTAAATACTCTTTATCATCTTGAATCGGTCGTTAAATCAACTTTCAAGAAGTTTCTTATCAAGACCTGAAACTACAAAATAAGCAGATGAAAAAATTGAAAACATCAACAACCAACTGCATTGAAAAAAAATTATTTCATCTATGATTAGCTTCTCAAGTTGCCAGGTTCTCATCCATGAATAAATGAATGAACATAGATTAGCATTATTTAACTCTTTCATTACTTGTCGATCATATCAGTGGAATCAAAGGTGAATCGTTCTTAGCGCTACGACCCTTAACACACGAAATCGGTCCAATTTTTTCAGTTTCCGGGAAAAGGTAAGATACTCAGGTCAGTTATTAAATTATTCACCAATCACATGTCTGTAGAGAAAGTGATTGTGTCTTTTCATATCAGATTAGTAATGAACACTTTGATTGAATGTGTTGTTTGTCTTTGCCTTCGTGGCAAAACTGGCAAACGATATCTTTCATTTGATGAATATCATTACATTAACCGACCCGTAGTTTTGTTGGGAAGTACAAGGTTAATATGCACATATTTCACAATACAGGCAGTATTTTTCAGAGTGTGGCCTTGAAACTTGTTTTTAAAAGTGACCATGGATAATTTTTCCTCTCTTTGTTAGCGAAATTCTTCGTTGAATCTAATTAGCTTACAGGAGAATGTGATGTCTGGTGACGCTTGTTTAACATTCGTTCTCGTTTGTTTAATTACAAGTTTAGGCCAAGAATTTCAGTTCATGCACCTGAAAAGTTTGATGCAAGAGCCATGTGAGTGCAGGCCTCGCGACTTTTTCCTGACCGGTTGATGTTACTGTTCGGCTCTATACTCATCAGCTTTTAATATAATTTTCCAGAGGATTGCGCGAGCGGAGCCGTACGGGGTCATAGCTTAAAATTCGCCGTTTTCAGACCTCAGCATTTTGAAACTGCAGAATAAATTTACCGCCCCTCAAGCGAGCTGACTTGTGGGATCAACGGTAGACATTATTATATTTTCAACATAGAGTTTGCAGACTGAGCCAGGGTAGTACATTACTGATTATCTTGCCTTTCTACCGTGACATGTAATCTAAACCTACGAACAAAAATTTTTGTCGTTTGTTTAGTCTTCACAGGCTGAAGGGAGATGTTTCCCAGATTTCCTCCGTTACATCATACGGTGTTCATCGCGGCCTGCTGGGTTGGTATGTCTGTGCTTGTGATCCTGTGGCATTTTGAACTCACAGGTAATGAGGTATTAGGAAAATCACCACATTGGTTACTAAGGTGAATTTCTTACACGAGTCCAAGTGTTTGCCTGGTTTATGATTGACAAGCTATTGAATCTCAAGGGTTTCGCTGTCTGAGGTAGATTAAGGTTCACATAGGGCAACTGAGAATATCCAGAATAACCACTTTAAAATTTAAGAGTGTGATTTTACTCTGTAATGGATAAAAGTAGGTGAAACTCAAATTTTTGCAGTGTAGTCTCCTTATTACGAAGGTCCTTAGCTTTGATGTCGCGTCCGTCCCTTCATTCTACAATAAACCGGCATGGAAAGAATAAAAGACTCACACTTATGTCTGCATAAAACTTTACTCATTTTATACAATTGTCCATACATATCTGCGACAAAACCATCAGAAATATGCGATTGACACCTGAAAACCTCGAATTATTTAAAATTTGCTCCCAGTCTAATATGCTGGTTCATATAACTAAGAATTTGAATTATGACATAAAAATTAGGACATAAAAATTGCACCATAAGGCATGGCAAGTCACCTAATGCGATATTTTGGATCAGAGATTCTCTTTTGAAATTTTCTTTCAGGTAAAACTGGCAGTGACAGAAGTGACACATATCTACGCTCCATTCAGAAAAGGGCCTTAGAACACACATCTCAGGAGCAAAACAATGTCAACAACGATGGATCAATGAAGTTGACAGGTAAACCAAATAAGACAATAAGTACTAATTGACATAGAAAATCCATTAGTTTACAAACAGAAACTCATCGATTGGCGCTGCTGAGCATATCGAGGGCTTCTTACGAAGTCTGTTAGTGTCAACCCGGCCTGCCTTTCCCTCCGGAGGCCGGTAGGAGCGGTCATTTCTCGTCCCAGACCCCTGGTTGCGCGAGAAGCCCACGAGATTCTTGTGAGGCAGTGCTCGCGGGCTCGCGGGCTTAAGACACAGTTACACTTGGGAGTTTTGTTGAGGGTCATATACCATCCCTCAATAAAGGCTGATAAAGGAAAAGTTACTGATGTGAAATTCCCTTCACCCTTTACTATGTTTTGTGTCAACTTTTTTACTCAAACAGATTCCTTCGAAATTTGTTCTTGACTGTTGGATTGTTCAAATG
This sequence comes from Pocillopora damicornis, assembly GCF_964200805.1. NCBI lineage: Eukaryota > Metazoa > Cnidaria > Anthozoa > Scleractinia > Pocilloporidae > Pocillopora > Pocillopora damicornis. Next base: position 79,930 of record NC_142674.1, read on the forward strand.
AATTGCCTTGTCATTTCTTTTGCAAGTGGACTTCATAGAGTCATTAACGTTATATTGAAAATGTAAAATAGCACTAAGGTAGACGGATAATCTTTTAGTTAACCCAGAGGTTTTTTTTATCTCACCTTGTAAACTGGTTCACAGTTCTATTTATCCAGTTCCAGGCGTTTACTTTCTTTTTCCGCTCTGTCTGACAACTGAGCGGCTAGAACAGGTTAGGGTTTTTGGGTGACTTCTCAATGTTTGAAATGATTCTGTCTTTACATCTCTTACAGAGGAAGTAACAAGCAAAAACGAAATGTATGATCGAGTGAACACGCTGTTGCTATTTGTTGGTTACTCTCGCAGTAGACACAGCTTAGTTTCTTCATTACTTGACGCTCACCCTCACATGATAGTTGCAGATGAATCGTATGCACTGAGAAAATGGGTTCAGCAACCAGCATGGAAAACGGAAAAATCAAGATATGAATTCTTCGATACAATGTTGGGAAACTCAGCGCGGTCTGTAAAAAGAGGTCGAAGGTCTCGCGTAGCAAACGGAAGCGCAGCAAATTTTCAAATCTTCGGCTACCGTATTCCAGATCAGTGGCAGGGAACATATGATCGATACATACAGGTGAAATATAAAACTTAAAATATCAATTTCACGGGCTGTAAATCGATGTAAATGTTGAACAGCTCAATCAAATTATATTCCAACAAATCTTCTCGAATCATAACCATTTTGGTCATGTTCCAGGCATAAAACTTGGAGCTTTAGCGATCATATCTGAAAAGATATTGAAGGCTGAAATAATTTGTCATTCAAAATGCCTCATTTACAAAGTACGTTTGAATCATTTTTCATAAATCCTGTAAGCATTTTCTTTAACTAGGAAATCACAATTAAGAGTGTGCAAGGTTCAGTCTAACCGTCGCCTCAAACTAATGACCAGTCCGTTATCTTACTTTGTTTTGGAAATGAATTGCAGGTGATTGGAGACAAGACAGCTTGGGACACTGCAGTAATGCTTCGTCTGCTTGGAACACGAGCCATTTATGAAATGAAAGAGAAACTTGGAGTGAACATCAAGTTCATTCATGTTGTCAGAAACCCATTCGATAACATAGCCACATTTGTTCTTCGACACAAGGACATCCAGGCCAGGACCGCTGACCCAAATGTCAAGGTACGCATATGCAAATCACGTGTCGAGGGTCAACAATGAATTGAAGGCGTCGCCAATCGCTTTGTTTCGGCCCATTGATTATTACAGTCTGATTTTTTACGTGTTTGCGAATTACTGGCATTTTTTAAGCACCATCTTAATTAACTGCAGCTCAATTAAATAGGAGACATTTCAAAGAGATGAAACAATTAAGTAAACACTAATACAAAATCTACCATTTACATCTACTAAGAGGTGCATCTCAATTCTAAACAGATCAATGCCAGTGAAATTTTAGACGAAAAGATACAACTTTACAACAACTGGGCAGAAGGAACCTTTGTGGCCCACAAATCCTTTCCGGAGGACTTCCTCAGTGTTGTTAGTATGGATGTCGTAAAAAGGCCAGCGGAATCGCTCAGGAAAATGTGCCATTTCCTTCAAGTAACTTGTTCAGAAAGCTACATTCAGGACTGCGCAGCGATAGTGGACCCAGTCCCCTCAATTACCCGACACCGCATTATGTGGACGGAGAAGCAGATAAACAGAGTTTACGCCACGATGAGGGCGTTCCCGGTATTGTTTGAGGGATTTACGTTCGAAGACGTATGACATACGTCTTAGAAATAATAGACATATAGATAATAAATCTTTTTGGGACAGACCAGTGCAGTTAAAACTTTGCTTTTTGTGAGTATTACAAATCCTTTCAATTCCTTCTCTTTCAGTTACTCAGCTCTCGAATGTAAGCTAAAGCAGAAGACACTTAATAGAACTAAAGCAGAAAAAGTTGTTTATAAGGTAAAAATAGAATTTGGACAAAAGATCGGGAAGTTCTCTCAGATGACCAGGGCCCTGAAGATAGCAAAATCTAACAAATTATTTGTCTCCCTTTATTAACAGTTAGGAAATAGTGTGATAACTTGTAAGTGAAATTCCTGCAAGTGAAGAAAATCATGCAACTTCACTGGTTGGCGGCAAGTGATCGATGCCGGGCAGTACATATGTTTATTATTGCAACCAAAAATAGTTAACACTGAATTTGTCGAGACACTGATAAGAAATTCAAATCCACAAATCTTTTCTGGTATATCATAAATCCTTAAAGTTGTCGCAGGTAACGGCAATAATCATTACCTTGTCAACTTGACAGGCCTTTTACAAAGTAAAACGCTTTTCCCACCTTTTTGTGTCGAAGCACAGCTCTTTGATTGTCGGTCATTGTGATAGAAGTAAGTAAGCGTGATGATCTTCAAAAAGACAAACGTAAATGCCGGACGGTACATTTGTCGCACAACTGAAATGCTACAAGAAGTCGTGAGGTCATCGTTCATTTGTTATCGGTGCCGATGTTTTATTTGAAGTGTTTCTGCATCGCTTGCTCTCGAGCGCCGTTTGAATCGCTTGATCTTAAAGAGAAATTTCAGTGCCGTCTGAAAATCTCGCCTAAAAAGTGTATACAAAACAGGGTTTGTAACAGAAGTAGCATATCTAACTAAAACAAACACGTGAGCTGGGATTTCCAATTCCTTAACATCGTTCATTATTCTGTATAACAACATCACGATGTACCATAGCAACCAACAAAGGAGAAAGATTGTGGCCATAGTAACAACAAGAACCAAGCACTTTTTGTCGAGGGCGGCTTGTCGAAGACGATCATAGATTGTCGGTCTCCAAAGCAACGAAGGTGTTTCCCGACGGTTTTCTCTGATTTGAAATTGCTTTAAAGATAAAGATAAAAGCGTAAATCATGAATGCATACGGCAACGAGGCAAAAAATGACATGTCCCTACTTCAATCGCGCTTGTATTTTCAAATCGTCAATGCGTAGCAATGCAAAAGGACTAAAGGCCACAATGATAGACAACGCCCAAACTACTTTGAGCACTTTGCAAACTGATTTTTTTGGTCATTAATCGATGTGTTACTGGCCAGATGATCGACAGATACTTCTCTGTTGTGGCGATCAGTATATGATAACAAGATGATATGGCAGCCAAATTGTTCAGTACACTTACCAGGATGGCCATGTAATATCGAACCTCAAACGACTTAATAACTGGTGTGAGCGATTCAATTATAAAGAGGGGAATATTGATGATCCCTGTCATGAAGTCACAAACTGCCAGGCTGAAAAGGACATAGTTTGATGCTGTTCGGAGCTTGTTATTCTTTTTAAATAAAACCAGCACCAAGCCATTTGCAATGGTGACCAGGAGAGCAACAGGAACAAGCTCTGCTACGGCTTCAATGTTGACGCTGTTATGGTTGAGCAAGGACGGCCTTTGTACAGTGGCGTTTGTGTAGATTGAAACCTCCATTGTTGGTACTTCTGTCGATTGTTAAGTTCTTCTGTAAAGTTAATAAGCAGTTAAAATTTCAATTAACAACTTCTAAATGACGTTGGGTGAATTGTCAAGGGAAAGCAGTAACCGCGTCTAACACTTGTGATTATTCTTTATTATTCTGAAAGCTCAAGATAGAAAAGTAAGAAGATTGCGTAAAAACTATTCACAACATTGTCTGATTATATCAACTGGTACTTGAATTAGCCCGCTTAACTATGCTTGATAGGCATGTTAAACCATCAGCCCGCTTAACTATGCTTGATAGGCATGTTAAACCATCAGCCCGCTTAACTATGCTTGATAGGCATGTTAAACCATCAGCCCGCTTAACTATGCTTGATAGGCATGTTAAACCATCAGCCCGCTTAACTATGCTTGATAGGCATGTTAAACCATCAGCCCGCTTAACTATGTTTGATAGGCATGTTAAACCATCAGCCCGCTTAACTATGCTTGATAGGCATGTTAAACCATCAGCCCGCTTAACTATGCTTGATAGGCATGTTAAACCATCAGCCCGCTTAACTATGCTTGATAAGCATGTTAAACCATCAGCCCGATTAACCATGCTCTTTAAGTATGTCTAATCATAATGTCGGTCACCTAAGACTTTGACGTTCGAACTCCACATGTGGTAATTTACCCCATCAACAAACTAGTGTTTTATTGAAAGTGGTTTGTACATATTTCAACCTTCTGGCGGCCACAGTTTAATTGCAATCCTTCATCTATTTTTAAACAGTAACTTAAAGTTTCTTTCAAGCATAAGATTCTGATAAATCGATTGCAGATATAGGCCCACAATAACGGTAAGTGCCATTCTTTATTCTCACGTCCTGGAGCTCAAATAATTACTTGTTCAATTTATTACAAGAGAGAAAGTAACATCATCAGTGAAACATTTGAAAACTCTTTAATGTGATTGTACCAATAAGCATATTTTTATTCTATTTCTCTGGCAACTAAAATACATGAAAATCATCCACAAAAAGGATATGCTCAGGAAAATATTTTCAATTGTCGATGAAACAGTACAAGAAAGGTGATATTATTGGCAGCCCAGGATATAAATCAATTGTTTTTAAATTAACATATGCTTTATCTCTAATATTTTCGTTTTCACTTTTCAAATTTCAACCCTCCTAGAAACTCACTAATTTTTACTGGTTTGGTAGGAATTTTTTCGTCTTGATAATCAGATTACATGAAAGCGGCAGACACAGCTGCTGATCCTGTTCAGATAATGGTCAAAATCTTTGTAAACTAAATTTTGACATGGTGTTAGTGATGACATAAAACTCACATTGAAAGGGTGTAAGAGAAGGCTAGCAGAGGACTGATGAAATGGATCTCATATTCATGTAACAACATTTGCAGTGCAACTTTAAACCTATCAAGGACACCTTTAACTTAAATAACTAAGACTGCTTGTTAAAATTAGAGACTTAAAAGATTGGAACCCCATAGCTGTAGAACACAAACAAAGGTTGTCTTTGAAGTCTGGGAAAAGCTAGAGAAGCACTCAGTGAACGAGATACAATTGATGTAAGTGAAGAGTTACAGATGACAAGTTCGGTGGAAATGTGTAAGATAATTATTTATTGTAAAAAAATCGACTGAAAAGAGATTGATATAAGACATCAGCGTTACAGATTCTTTCCAGTCTTCTCTGAGAGGACGCGATGAAATATAATAATGTCGGCTCAGTATCCCTTGCTTCAACATAATCGACTAAGATCGCCCTGGATCTTGATTTTGGAGGATAAAAGCTTACGTTATAAAGAAAGAATATTCCTGAAGCAATATCAGTAAATATATCATGAGACCCTACGTGATCATCCTGTTTACCAGAAATATTCTTGCAATGAATGTTTTCAATGAAAAAAATTTCGCTGTGGTCTACTGTAAGCTTTCATCAAATGTTTTTACCGCTCAACTAGGTATCTTTGAATAACAAATGTGTGATAATTCCTCAGCGTATCCAATAAACTTCCACGAAAACGACTCCGTTAACTAATCTCGCATGTCTTTGGAGACCGCCTCCACAGAAGAAATAAACGAGCGACAAGTGATTTAGGATAGGTCATAAGTCAAAAATGACCCAAAAGATTCTAAGTATTCGCATTTCTATTGACTACAAACACAGGCTTCTTTTATCTATAATGGCACCTTGGTTTGAAATGAATATTAATTTTAGAAAAACTTGTGTCATGGTTTAAGAGTTCGCGAAGGTGGCCTCATTTGTTCAACCAAATTTATATTAAGATCCAACCCCCCTCAGGCTGAAAAAAAGACGAAATAAAATGAAAATTAGTAGATAAGAAATATTTTGTACTGAAAATCAATTTACTCATGGAAATATTCGCTAGCTCATTAGCTGATCTCTGATAAAAAAGGAGTCGGTATCCCCTTCCTCCAGTTGGATAGACAAAGTGATTGTTTTTACCCAAAAAACATCTGGATTATCAGTGCGAAAGCGATAACTATTGTCAAATCTACCTGCTAAAGAGCGAGTGAAAATAAGACTCAAAACAACTTAAATCATGATCAATTCAGCACTTCACGGACCAAAACGAAGTAAAGTCGTTCTCTGCTCTTGTTTAGATAACTGTGATCAGGAGTTTACAACTTTGTGTTAAATTCTGCACTCAAGGCATATACGCGAAGCTAATAATGTAAGTTTTATGTGCGATGAGCTAGTGCTATTTTCAGCTTCCTATACTGTTTATGTGCGTCTCCAGCCGAGCTTAATTGCAAGCCCGCGGTCATTGAGCTGCGCAGCTAATGGCATAATTCTGACCGAACACCAGGTCTTAGAACTTCGGTCTGAGCCATTGCTCCGAGACACACGCTTTGGGAAAGAGATTCCTCGTGTAAGATTAACTGGAATAACTCTAAAGAATTACTAAAAAAATGTTGGCCTAGCGAACTTTTTCTCGAGTTGTGTCGTGATATACCATAGTTTTTTAATGCAATGGCATATTCGTATATTTCCTATAAATCATTAGAAAGCGACACAGCCCCTTGGTTTATTAACTCGTTGGAGCTGAATTATTCATAATAGAATTGTCTATATTCAGTAAAATAAGATGTCTGGCGTGTTTATTTCAGGTTCTGAGCAAACGAAGACGTTTTTCATTACTTTCGTCATATTCATTTATGTTTTTTGTCATTTAATGCTGTATTAAGCTTGAAAGATATATGTTAAGGTGAAACATGTGCTATGTCAAAACTAATTTCATACGTAACATATCTCTACCATAACAGTATTGGCAAAGTTGTAGCCATGGATGTCTGAAAGGATATAAATCATTGGGCAACGAAAATAAACAATGTTTTGAACTACAAAAGATAATTATAAGGCCTAGGGGCAATCAATGCACCATTAGAAGTCAAGGTAAAATTCAAAATAAAAGTTATGGTAAGACATTTTGCGGTGCATTTTGGCTCTTTCATCGCTGACACTAATCAAGAACTTCTCCATGCCAGAGGTAAGATATATAATGGTAATTGAACTGAGTGGAGTGCAATTTGGGCTGAAATCATACGCGTGATTCCAAAATTGAACGAGCGCGCAGCGCGAGTTCGATTTGAAATCACAAGTATGATTTCAGACCAAAATTGCACAACACGAGGTTCAATTACCACTTTATTACATCCGTTTTGAAATCGCCCAAATACAGGACTTGGTCAGTTCAAATATTTTATTAATACAATACTGAGCTGGTTTGAAATTAAATTCATCCATTTTTTGGGAGGAAAAGATAAGAGTTTTGGAAACAAAAGTTGCAAAATTTGCCATATGATACTCCATGTCTTTCATCTTCCTGCAATATGATCGGTTACTTTAAACAAGCCTTGAAGTCTGGTTGGTTGTTTTGTTTTTAGTGTAGCCTCCTCACTGGCTGGGGAAAAGATGCGATTTAAAGCAAAAAATGGTGCAATTTGTGAATAAATCGCACCAATTAGAGCCAATCAGATTACAGGGACCATCAGTGATTTCAAAATGGGTGTAATAAATCTTTAAATTTCCCTTAATTTCCAACAAGGAAAAGGAGGAAAATGTTTTTTCATCATAGAAAAATTAAACGAAAGTGCACACAATAAACAACTCATGAATTTAACTTTTAGATGCAAAGAAGGCGGCGATCAATTTGACTAGCATATATATTTTACTTAGGGATGATATTAGTAACAGGTTCGAAATGCTTACGTTTTTTTCAAAACTTTCAGTTTTAGTTTGAAAAAAAAAAGTGATGAATTGAAAAAAAAAAAAAAAAACCAAAGTCATAAATGGACTCACCTTCTCTCACTTGGCGGTGTATTTTGTCAAGCAGCCTTTCAGTCGATAATTGTGGGACTCCAGAGTCTCTTCCAATGACTTGTTAGTGACTAGTTAGTAGCACGATAGGAAATGGTGCTTATATAATAACGTTCAGAACGCTAGCATGCTAACACTATTACCCTGTATTGTCGTTCGAACCATTTTACACAGAATGGCGATTACTGGAAAGTTATTTCAAGCCAGACTTGTTTTAAAGACTGACCTTAAAAATCTAGAAGCTTCTTTGGATTTGTAACCTTTACCTTGCATCTGCCTCAAAAAAAAGCTTTAATAAAACCCGACAAAAGATTCACTGTTTAGTAACACCAAAGACGGTCTAAAGTCGCTTACAAAGCGCGCCATAAAAAACCTAGACCGACCCTTCAACAGCTGCTATCATGTATTGGTAACCGACAAGTACCTAGTGATTTGTCAATGTAATTTTTTTTGTCACTTGTCAAGGCACTATGGCAACGGAATAACCAATCGACAACACCGAAACACCAATAAATATACAGCTCTTTGACCTTCATTTTTTTACTGCCTATTTATGTAAAGGATATCAAAATACTTTTTCTGCAAAGATAAAATATTCTGAGAGAGTCGCGGTTCAGAACAATATCGTAATTATTTGATATTTTGATACTGCCCTTGTCTCCTCAGACAGAGTTGGATTGTGCATGGTCGTTGTGATCATACTCCTTTTTATGAAGTTTATTTCACGACTATAATATTTAAAAACAATTTGAAGACAAACATTTGATTCCGAGAGCAAGACAAGAAAAAAAACAACAGTAAATTGACCCAGAGATGAACAAACAAGCAAATGGATAAAAAATGAAGAAATAGATAAATAAATTAATAAATCAATGGATCAAAATTTTGGAATGGGAGTTTATCTCTCGATAGCGCAGATTCGTGGCTGTTACCTTTCCAGAAGTTTCCTTTGTCTTTCGGGAACAGTTATCAACACGAAGTTAATGTTTTCAATGAAATATTGATAAAGATTGGGGTCTAGCACCTTGACACAATGCTTTATTGGTGGTCAAACTGAAAAGACGCCGGATTCGTTTTTAGAATGAATTACTTCATTTCACCCAACTTTAAAGTAAACTTTCTACATTGACAAAACAAAGGTTGCACAAAATTTTCGCTTCCCTGATTCGACTTGGTAACGGAAACTGAATTTATCTCATCTATGGTTCATAAAGTTCCGTGTTACTTCGACGACGAACGAAATAGAATCATCTTCTCAACAAGTAATCTACGTATAATAGGAAAATTAGCATTTGAAACGCAACTAAAAATTTGATTGTATGATGCAAAGAATATTTGGCGCCGCTAAAATTGATGTAAAACACCGAAGTACTTTCTGTTCTTTTCGGTTACTTCAAATGTCTTTGTTTTCATGTTGAGAATTACCAACTGCGTAAAAAGAGAACCCCTTTGTTCGTTCTGTGTATGGTAGATTAATTGAATCAATCAGCTAGCCGACAATTCATGACTGGTGTTTTGAAATTAAATGAATAAGGAAAAAGACAAAGTCATACTGAAAGATCCAGATCGACTGAACTTCCAGTGTGTTTGTGTTTTTCTCATTGAAGTCTCAGAATAAATAATATTCGACAAATTTCAGCGAAACTAAGAACTGATTTACGAGTTGATAGCACTTTTTTTTCTAGATCCAAGCTAATTAAATGGAAAAAAATCATGTCTTTAAGGCCTAGTTAAGCCTGTGACGTCGAACTTGATAATTCCATTATATTCCCGTCATCCCCAAAACACGTCCTTGAAGAAAGTTTTCTGGAATAATATGATAATACCACATAATTACTTCTCGCGGTCGGCAACTTTGTTCCTATGAGACGACTGATATTAACACTATTGTCTTTCTGCTGTCCTAGTCGTTTTAAAGATCTTCAAACCGGTGAATTCTACATCAAATGAAATGAAGGGGAACACTCTGGAACAAGGATATTCGCTGCCAATGGTTATTTTTTCATAAATTTCATTTAGCAACAGAGACTCTACATACGGCTGAAGACGTTAATAGGAAACCAGTTCCATTCAAAACAGTTTTCAAGAACAGTCTTCTTTAGAAGGTAAAGTAATTAGTAAAAAAATTCATTTTTTTCGAGATCTAGTCATATCCGCCAATGGTCACAAAACACGAAATGTGTTTTTTAGATCTATTGCAAAAATTGACATTTATCGTTTTAACCGAAAAACGCAAAGTTTCGTAGCATATTTCTGGCAATTTTCTCAAGGAAATGAAACAGCTTATGAAATGGATGAGCGCGCATTTAAAGGTCACATTTAATTTTCTGTTTCTCTCAATACCTGCAATTTTAGCTCAAAAATCTTGACGATAAACTGTGTTATTACAGAAATTAAAATTTCCAGACTATAACATATCGCAGTTTGCTGTGTTCTTGTATCCCACAAAAATTTACTTTATCCAAAATTTATATCGATATAAATGAAAACACGAAGATCTTGTTTATCATCTGCTCCGATCATAAACATAACCAGGTTACAACGAAACTCACTGACCAGAAACATTTATTTAATGTTTAACAGCATGTGCCATTGTTACACTTATTGTTACACTTACACAAGAGTTTTGCGTTGAACGAACGGACTTCTTTCTCCTTGATTTGCACAATTTTCGTGAATTCAAATTCTGCGAAAATTAAAGGTGCGGTAGGGGTCACTCCTTATTTTCCATTTCCTTTTGTTCGCTTCGTTTCCGTAATTGTTTGTTATTCTTGTCTCTCCATAAAAACTCAACATAATTATTTTAGCTAAAATCACGGCCTAAGCAAAACAAAATGTTTTCTGTCAGCCTAGTTTTGTCGCTATGTGATGTACAGTCGATTTTTTTTCTCCCAATTTAAAATAATACAATGGTTCTTAGAATAAAGTTGGTTCAATTGATACATTAAAAATGTTGTCCCGAACGGTCCAACAATTGGGAGATTTCATTTTAAACTATGGTAAACACGAAAATGTGAATCTGTGCAAATTGGTTCTTTAACATCCAGTAACTAATTTTTGTGCGACCAGTTTATAAATGATCACAATATTGCCAAGCAAATTTGCGACGAAGGTACAAAACCGTACATCAAAGCTAACGTCAACTTTATGGCCTTAATAAGGGTGCGGCATCCTTGCAATTAAACCTTTTCCTTTTCTTTTACTGAATGTCTTCGGGTGTGTCGGAGGAGCAAGTGTTAGAGCCCGGATGAATGATCTTTAGAAAGATTTTCAAGTACGGATTTCTAAACGGTAAGATGAAAGATTTTTTTTTCCGAATTAAGATTCCTAGCAACACCGGCATTACTCTACTAATGACTGAGTATTTAGACCTCTACGGTTGGTTAATCAGTTTGTAGGTGGCCTGTGTAACCTGTATCTGGTGGTTTTGTGGTCACTATTGGTGACGGAGCCGTGAAAACGTGCAGACGGGTCAACTGTTAAAAGGAGAAGAAAAAATGAAAAACATTTTTCTGCTTTCTTTCATATAAAACGTCGAAAAACCTTCAACGCTACAGTTGGTTAATATATGTAAAGGGGAAACTTATTAGTTCACAGAAAGGAATTAACTGAGACTTAACCGATCACCATGAGATAGGCTTTCCTCACAGCAGAGTCACCTGGCTGTCGGCGCTAGGGACATCAAGAAGTCTGAACGGCAACGCTAAGGAAGACGTGGATTAAAAATTGAATTTATATTTTAAGTAAGAAAAACTCAAGATTCGTTTTTTCTTTTATACATGAATTTACAAACTGTTTAGCTGCTCTCGGTTAGGAGAATTTTTATCGAGTCTTTCACTGATCCATCTTCCTATTAAAATTAAAGGTTCTTTCGTTTCCATCACAGACAGTGGTTGGTTGATCCCCTAATTCCCAAAACGTTTTTAAAAAACAACCACAACGAGAAAATCAATGAAGAAAAAAACAGAAAAAGCAAAGATTTGCTCATCAGTCTCCTTGTAAAGACTGTTAGAATCTGAACATTTTTTTCACGAACTGTTGAGTCCATTCAGAATAATTAGCTTAGGCATGTCCGTCCATGTACAAAAGAATATTCTTTCTTGCTCGCTTCCTATTATTATTTGAATAATTTTACAGTGACATGTACAACATCTAAGTTGAACAATGCAGATTCAAATTTTGCTTTTTCTTTGACAACGCTATTGAAATAATAATAAGGACGGCAACGAGGAAGACTTCGATTAAAAAATTAATTTAAATCACCAATTACAATTTCGAGAGTGGCTGGAAGTGTGTATCGTTTCTTACGACGACACAACTTCAGCATAACGCACACGAGCAGCATTAAATTACAAATGTGAACTAAATAATTTGCCGTCTGGTGTTTACGTTCTCAGCCCACGCACATATTAAGGATTTGACGTTGTTGTTTTTTAGAGGACGACCAAGAAATATAACACATATGTTGAGCTATTTTTCTCCCTTCTAAATCTGTTTTTTTTTTGGCTACGTCGTCGTTGCCCCCCTCCTAATACGTGTGAATATGCAAACGGCCTAAAAATTTAACCGTCAACCGTCAGAAAACAACTCAATATTATTCGTCACATGGTTAAACTCCTCCCAATCCTATGTTTCCAGCTGCTTGCCACGAGCAGTTCTAGATCTTGAAGAATCTTTAGACGAGCAATCCAGGCTACCGCTTTCACTAATTTTCGCCTAAACTGACGGTTTGAAAATATCAATGCTTTACTTTATACTTTAATACCTAAAAAAAACTTATGACGTTGACAACTTGCTTCTGACCGTCCAACCAAATCAAAACTTTGACTTAAGTTATAACGAGCGTCCTGAAATAATCGTAAAAGCGGAAGGAAAAACTTTTGAGCGATACAAGAAACGAGTTTCTCTCGGGGAAAAGCAAAGGCAAATTGGAAGTGTTCGCCAACACATAATTGATTTCCCCGACTTCGCTTTAAACTTTGGGCTCGGTTCATTTGAGCTCCAGTTGTACCGTTGGTAAACTACTAAAAGGGAAACTTAAGTTTAGTATACAGTCTAACAACCAAATAACAACTCGAGTTGAAGCTACCACAACTATTGTTCTGAGAGAGAGAGAGAGCGAGTTAAACGGTAAGACGGGTTCTGAAATATTAACCTCTTGCAATATGTCATTAAATTATATCTATTCATCTATAGAACTAAGATATCCCAGTATGAGTAGTGAAATCATGAGGCAATAATCAATGTAATTATGTATTTCCGTAACCGTATTATCTCTCAAAGTCATACATTTTTAGCGAGGATGTGCGAAGCTAGCTCTTATAATCACTTTCGGAAAGTACCCTCCGGCCATAATTTTGTTCGCACCCTGAGCATACTATGCTAAGTGCTAGAAGAATCAGCTAATCAGAGTTCTGTGTATCTTGTTCACACTTATAATATCGGATATAAGGTATTATTTTGAACTAACGATTAATTTTAATACTGTTGGAGGTCTTAAAAGTGTGTTTCAGTTCACTTCGGTGGAGAAAGACTGAATAGGTCTGAATACGATCTATAATTTATGTTAAAAGATAAAGAAACTCAGTGTTGGCTTAAACTCATAAAAGAAACACGTTCTTGAAAACTGTCAACTGTCGAGGGCCCTAAAAGTTAGCCGTCTACCGTCGAAATAGGAAAAAAATGCCAGTGTCTTTTTCGATTTAGTTGAACAGCCAGTTACAGTATCCTAATAGCATATCATTTGATGCCTTTTCTCTTTTTAAATTCCCTCTCAGGCCATGATTTGTAATCTAAATCACTGTGATAATTGCATTCCTCTTATCCAGGTATTATGTTCCGATTTGCCCTAAAACAGCGGTGTTCGAAGGCTTTTGACTACATTGTGGTGCTTATCAGTTTAAGTCCGCAAAAGCTTTTAAATACAAGCTTATGTGCTGATAAGATGGAAATAGCAATTATCGCTTGTTTGGCTGAGAATTTCTAAATCTTATGTTAATCATTTGTGTCATTTGTTAGACTGGCAGTCGGGTGTGAGAGACTCGGTTAGGTATGTAGTTAATATGGACTGGAGCATTTGACCCCTGGACTATTGGACTATTTTGGACCAATTTTTGGACCATTTTTTTGGACCATTTTATTAGGGGAAGGTAGACCATTAATACTTAGGGAGGGGTCGGATGCAGTCTATCAATACTCAGGGAGGGGTGGGAGGCGGTTGTATTAGGAAATGCTACGGATTGATGGAGTTTTTAATGGATCATAAAAATTATTTTATGCGGTTTTCCGACTAAGAATTCTAATTTTAAAATTTTTGCACCGGGTTGTAGCGTTTCTCTATTTTTTTGTCATGTGAATGCGAAACTGGCACCGAAACACTGGACTAGAATTGTTCATGGAAATATCGCCCAATTCCCGCTTTTGATCCTCCACTGCTGAGTCTCGCGTGTGCCTTTCCCCCACAGCCTGCACACTTTAACTTTACTTGTACTATTCAGTTTTTCCTTTATTTGCATAATATTTGATCTGGTCTACATTTAACAGACACTTATCAATTCTGACTCTTTCAGAAATGAAAAAGAGATTTCAAATGCTCTCGAGTCATTGCAAAATATAGAGGTCGTTTTGTCATTGTCTCTGAGAGGGCTTATTGTATTATTGCAAAAAGGAAATTCGTAACTTGTGAATAACAAATCCGAAATTTTCGAAAAAGGTAATTCTGTGGTGGATTTAATTCTGTAATTGTGTAGATTTAATGAATCAAAGAATCGGCTGTGTGAAAGAAAAATTTCGTCAATGAGCCATAAAATGCAAACCTGTTATTTGAAAAATGATCCAGCGCTGAAGCTGTGCTGTTTTAATCGTCGATTTACGAAATGAAGTGCGTGACATGACACTCAAATCTAAGCGTGACTTAATTGTATCAAATAGGAGAAAAACTGTGTATCTGAAAAGAGAGACTCCTGCAACTCCTCCCGAGGAACTAATTGTCTACCTCCTCTCGATAAAATGGTCCAAATCAAAAATGGTCCAAAAATGGTCCAAAAAATAGTCCAATAGTCCAAGGGTCCAATCGTCCAGTAGTCCAGTAGTCCAGTCTATATTTTACTCTATGCCGTTAAATTCTACTTTTTGATCCACTCAGGTATCAACTACATGAAAAAGTCCAGCTCTAAATTCAGTGACATGTTCAACAACACAAGTGCTTCAACACAAGAGCAATCTCCGGTAAATATCAACACTTTCACCGCTGAAGCAGTAGCTGAGCTTGTCCCTATTGCGCTCCTGGTCACCATTGCAAATGGCGTGGTGCTGGTTTTATTTACAAAGAATACCAAGCTCCGAACAGCACCAAACTATGTCCTTTTCAGCCTGGCAGTTTGTGACTTCATGACAGGGATCATCAATGTTCCCCTTTTCATAATTGTCGCGTTCACACCGGTTGTTAAGTCGCTTGAGGTTCGATATTACATGGCCATCCTGGTGAGTGTACTTAACAATTTGACCGCCATATCATCTTGTTATCATATACTGGTCGCCACAACAGAGAAGTATCTGTCAGTCGTCTGGCCAATAAAACATCGATTTATGACCAGAAGAACAGTCGCCAAAGTGGTGAAAGTAGTTTGGGCGTTGTCTTTCATTGTGGCCTTTAGTCCCTTTGCATGGGTGAAAATGGAAGATAGAGAAACCCAAGCAAGACTGACTTTAGGACATGTCATTTTTTGCCTCATTGCCGTTTTCTTGTTGCCGTATGCATTCATGATCTACGCTTTTATGGTCATTTTTAAATCAATCTCTGACAGAGGTAAAGCAAGACGAGGTGCCACTTTAGAAAGACCTTTCCTAAGCCGGCAAGCTGCTCTTGAAAAGCGATGTTTGATTTTGTTCGTTGCAATGGCAACCGTCTTCCTTCTTTGTTGGTTACCATGGTTTATTTTGATGTTGCTGTTCAAAGTAAAGAAGGACGTGAACTCCTTAGAAATCCCAGCTCATGTGTTTGTGCTCGTTAGATATGCTACTTCTATTATAAATCCTGTATTGTATACTTTCTTCAGAAGAGACTTTAAGAAAGCACTACATTCCTTATGTTCAAACAGCAGATTACGTTGTCTGACTACTTTAGATCATAAACCAAATGGATCTGATACAAAGGAAATAGAAACAGCTGAAGACGCTTTATAACCCTCAACACCCTAGCATCAGTATACGTATTGTCCGTACTGCTCTCTATATATTTCTTAAGGTTCTGACAAGGAGAATTTGTTTAACTTTAAAGAGCTACTTTACTTGGTGATCATTTCCTTCAATCTCGTGACCTTAATGTGTGATTCAGGGGCGATATTGTCCGGAGAAATTAGATGCTGGTCAATCTTAGGGTTCAAAGGGTCAGAAGTCATTGCCGTTGGGAACAATGCCAAAAAAATTGTCTTCAATACTTATGTTACTTATTTATTTATTTATGCGACCGACATTTTAAGTTCTGGATTGACACGCACGTTTTCAAAAGTTATTTTGACTTCTCAAAAGATGATAAATGCCTAGGCGGTGATTGATTAAAGGTGCATTCATTCTATCTTGTCTTGTACCGGTACAAGCTTATTTGTGAAGTACGTACTCCTTTTTCTGGAGCACTTGATGTGTATTATACTTAGATAATAAAACTGATGGGTAAATCGCAATAGGGCGTATTTCTTCAGCTTCGCTTTTGACTTTTCTCTGGTTTAAAAGGGAATGTTCAATTCTATTGAAGAACATGATTCTTTTTTTGCGGCTTTTCTCGGTGATGAAAAAGCACTCTCCTTAAATATAACTTGACTTGTCACAAAAAGCGAAAACTATCCAAGTTAACCAAAGCTCTTCGCGAAAAAAGATGACGCAGTCGCTCGAGTGGCAATTTGCATCATCAACTCAATTGATAAAGGAAAAATTATCTTGAAAGTTAAATTTTTTTTAACGTAATTGATTAACTTTCAATTCCTTTCAATGTTCTGTGCTCGTCTTATTGCACCGCCCAAGAATTTTTACTTCTGTCATTTAGCTAGAACTTTGACAGGCTGCATAGTTTTGGATTTTTCTTGAATATGATGCTCGTATGTTATTACACGCTAAATTAGTCTTTCTCTTTTACTTAAATGGCACAATAAGAACAAACTGATTTTGAAATAGAAACAACAGAATGATGTTGAGTGAGAAAGCGATCTTCGCAGCAGTGAACACTACTTGACTAACATAATGACCAGCTCCCAGTTGCTTTTTAGCTGGGTTGGTAGAACGCTGCACTGGTATTAAAAAGGTCATGACTGGGTTCAAACCCCGTACAGGCCAAACTTTTTTCGGCCATATTTTCAGTGCTTCTCGAGTTGTGTTCTTTCCAACAAAGATAGCTTTCATATTCACTTCGTTACCTGCAGTTCGCGTATATGATATTTCATATTCATATATTCACAGGCAGAGTTGAGTTGCTACGTAGCTTTGGTGACTGCTGAAAAAATGCACTGAAAGCTGTTCACCATAACAACATAAATGGAACAGATGGAATATCTGAACGGCCGAGAAACAGGCCTTATTTTCACTGCTTCTTAAGTAGTGTTCATTCCTTCGAAGACCGCTTTCATATTCGCTTCTTTATTTGTAGTTCACATATATGATTTTTATATTTATATATGTACAGTCATGACTGAGTTGCTACGTAGCTTTGATGACTGCTGAAAAAATGCATTTGAAAGCTAGTCATCGTAACATCATAAATGGAACAGATGGAATATCTGAACGGCCGAGAAACAACGGATCCTGAATTATATATGGTCGTTTGAGGCCGGTTTGCAAAAGATTGCGTGAATCGTTAACAATCTGCAGATTTCAAGAGAAATAGACTGCACAAACGTGGAGGTGAGCGGTTTTTTTTCTTTCATTCGTAATGATAAGTTTTGTTGAAAGATTATGTTCATTATTTAACTCGCATTTCTAGTGGAGCACTTTTGTGTAATTATATGATGAGATGTCGATACTCTCAGTGAACAGGGTCAAACTGAACTGTTTTGAAAGCAGAAAAACAAAAAACACGATAAAATTCGGGACTTAAACGGCAGGATTTGAACCTGTAAGTAATTTTGGAGCAATTCACATTTGCTTCATTGACTCCGGAGATAATTTCTCTCCCATAACATAACTGTATTATTTGGCAGATAATGATTTGTCTTTATAGAATCTGTGAATTAGAAATATTCTAATGATTTGAACTTAGTTTATCCTGGAAAATATGCTGAATATCGATAACTTTAGGCTACAGTGTAATGATGTGATTAACATGTAGAGGCAGCAACGGTACTGACCGAACAGTGAGGAACCCAATATATCCGTAAAAAGAAAGTTAAAGCCGCTGGGCAGAAAGATTACCGGGGTAGATCGGTTTTCTGTTTGTTTGTTTATTTGTTTATTTGTTTTTGTTTTTGGTTCTTTTTTGTTGACGAACATTTCAGTGAAGGCAAATTTTGTTGAAATTTTAATGTAGTAATTACTTATGAAGCAGATTAATAAGGAGCTTTGATTCATTTTCTCTGCAATATTAGAGATCGCTTGAAAAACATTGTGCTAAATAAGTATTGGTCGCATGCGAACTATTTGAGTGTTTTCGGGTAAATTTTATTTCAATTAACAATTGACTCATAAGTTAGTGCGTTCATCAAGATATGAAGCACGTGGCGGGGAAGTTTGGAGAAAGCAGAAGGTTTTTGAGAGTTTCTCGAGGAGAAGCGAACAACTTGAGCTCCTTGAGTACTCCCCAAACCTCCCAGGTGCTTTGAAGCTTGATGAACGAACAACTGACACATGAACCAATTTGTTTAATTTATAACATTTTCAACGTGGTAGTTTTAAAGTTTCATGCAGAGAATTTAACCTGGCCCATTCTTCATTGTTTCCCTTCTTTAAAAAAGCCCACGTGTCACTGATACATGCAGCTTCGCAAAACAATGTTGGACAAGACTGACTTCAACAACTGGATCCACGGTGAAAACGCTGCAAACTGTGATTTTAATTGAAATCATTCCCAATATTAAATTTGCAGGATAAAAAAGCCTACGTGTCACTGATACATGCAGCTTCGCAAAACAATTTAGGACAAGTCTGACTTCAACAACTGGATCCTCGGTGAAAACGCTGCAAACTGTGATTTTAATTGCAATCATACCCAATATTAAATTTGCAGGATAAGATAACATGGCTTCTAGGGACTTAAAAATTGCTGCCGCAGTGGTGTTTTGTTTTGCAGTGTACACTCTATTTTGGACCAACCTAAAAGATTGCAAGTTCTCTCGAGGTTTGTATCATTAAAATTACGTCAGTTTCAATTCAAATTTTATTTTGCCAATACCAATGTAACTGTTCTCATCTAGGAGAAGTGAAAAACTTTCATTGGCTTAATACTCCATCGATAGAGATACATCCTGTCAGAATGAGCCACTTGGCCAGTTGCATGCCGTCACCACAGATGACAATTTGAAGATGACCGAGCACTGATAATAACCGAAATGAATATGTCACTGATCGTGAGCACGATTAGGTCATAAAAATTTTAATTTCTTGAATTTTCATGATCAGATTTGCATCTGCATCGGATAAGAGGTTGAGAACAGTTAACTATTCATCCCTTTTTTACACCATTTGAAATTACTGATGGTCCCTGTAATCTGATTGGCTCTAATTGGTGCGATTTATTCACGATTTATTCATTTATTAAATCGCATCTTTTTTCCCAGCAAATGAGCAGGCCACACTAAAAACAAAACAACCAACCAGATTTCAAGGCTTGTTTAAAGTAACCAATCAAATTGCAGGAAAATGAAAGACAAAGAGTATCATGTGTCAAATTTTGCAACTTTTGTTTCCAAAGCTTCTATTTCCCCTCCCCCCCCCCCAAATATGAATGAATTTAATTTCAAACCAGCTCAGTCCTGCATCAATTAAATATTTGAACTGACCAAGTCCTGTATTTGGGCGATTTCAAAATGGATGTAATGAAGTGGTAATTGAATCTCGTGTCGTGCCATTTTGGTCTGAAATCATACTTGTGATTTCAAATCGAACTCGCGCTGCGTGCTCGTTCGATTTTGAAATCACGCGAATCATTTCAGCCCAAATTGCATTCCACTCAGTTCAGTTATTATTATTAATCATGAATTTCTAATCAAGTTTTCAAGGGTCATAAGATGGCGGTTTCTACTCTGTCTACTCTCTCTTCCAGACCTCCATTTTACCTTCCTTCCTCGATCCTCGCTTAACTCACGCTCATTTAACTCCCCTAACTTTTTCTATTTAACACCCCCCGCTGTTGTTCTGTTTGTACTCATCAATTGTTTGATTTTAGTTCCACAGCTGACTAATCTTCTAGATGCAAGACAGTACGACAGTGTCAAAATTTTCTTACTTTTTATTGGTTACAACAGAAGTAGACACACTCTGTTAGCTTCTCTGTTAGATGCTCATCCAAACATTATCGTTGCCAACGACTACAACATCTTGGGCGAATGGATAAAAAACCCTCTGTTGTCTCAGAGATCAAAATATTACATGTACGAGCTACTTTATGCAAAATCTCGTTATGACGTCATGTTTGGAGTGCGCTCGCGATTGGTGGGTGACAGACCAAAACAATATCACTATAACATCAAGGACCAATGGCAAGGCAGATACAAACATAGCTTACAGGTGTGTGTTACCGTTAGATTTTTTTGGTTCCTGTATTCGCCAAAGCAAAATTCGCTAGATTTCAGATCATGCGCCTCGCTTACCAATTTGTAAATGGGCCTTTTCCCTTTCCAAACGGAATCTACTAATTACTTACTAATTCGATAACGTTTAATACAAATGAGATGTACCTGTAAACATTTTGCTGGATAAAATGAGAACGCTGCTTCCCAGTTTTCTATTTGTTCTATGCAGGTTGTTGGTGATAAGAAAGCTGCTCGAGCATCCAAAATTGCGCGAGGACCCGAGGGAATAAAGGCGTTGAGAGACCTCGAGAAAAAACTCGGTGTACAACTAAAGTTCATTCACGTTGTGAGAAATCCATTTGATAACATCGCAACTATGACTCTACGAAGAGCACAAGAGAGAAAAAAGGGACAAGTTAACCTTAAGGTCAGAATACGCAGTATACGCTGGGCCCGCTGTTATTGGTTGCGCTGTTGCAATGCCCCTGCCATTTTTCTGTCGTTTTTTGTCAACTTTTTTTCCATCTATTTATTCGGATTGTTGTCGTGTGGCGAAGTTAACAAATAAATAAATAAAGAATAGTATTAAGATTCATCCCCAAGATTACATTATATCTTTTGGTCTGTTAGGTTTCAGACCTATTTGAAACTTTGAAGGAAAAGTTTATCTCACCCAACCACGCAGTCAAGGCTTCATAAACAATTGGGAATACCTCACCACCAAAAGATTCCTCAACTAACTTTTTCTTAATCCTTCATTTAGGTGAACCTCTCAAATATACTTGATGGAAGTATAAAAAGTTACGGTGAACTCGCTCGAGGAAGTCTTGAAGTCAAGAAAAACTTTCCAGGCCGCGTACTTGACGTAGCAAGCATTGATATGATGACGTACACTACAGAAAATTTACGGAATATTTGCAACTTCTTAGAAATCACGTGCACAGAGAAGTACCTGCAAGACTGCGCTGCCATTGTCGACCCAGTCCCCTCCACCACGCGAACAAATGTCGAGTGGAACACTGACCAAATAAACCGAGTTCGGAGATTGATTTCACAATATCCATTCCTTAGACGATATTCATTTTATGATTGAATGACACCGAGAACCACTGTACAAATTGGATATGTTTATGGATAGAAATAGAATAATTTAAATGTTAGGTAATAAGAGGGCTATAAAGGGAAGCAACCTGACTAAAACGTCTCTTATCTTTTGACTTCTGTAGTGTAAAATATACTTAATGTAATTATGTGATTAAAATTTTACAACTCCAATGACACTTACATACATATGCACGCAACCGTTTCATATTGTCCTTCAGTTGCATTTTGAAATGATATAATGGTTTCTGGTTCGCCTTAAGCGGCTGCAATATGACTGTTACGCTAGCTCTTGTCTTCACTCGAATCCATTGTATCATATATGCGCGCAGACTAAAAAATTACAACTAAGCGCAAGCAAAATAGTTTTAGTTATTGTAAACCTTAAAAAAACGAGCAATAAAATACTGAAATTTATCTGCATATCGAGCAATGATTCAGAAAAAACTAATTAATCTAGATCAGTGAATGCTACTTGCACAACAGTCGAATTAATATAATATTTGTAATTATTTAAAACGTTAAAAAATTAAAAAACGTGTAAAGTGAAAAGCGTAACTCAGAATCAGACACATTTACCTAACTGCAATAACAACTTGTTGTGTTAAGGAATAACTTCCGTTCAGCTGACTTGATAGTCTCTTGAATGAATAATGAGATCTGAATGTGTAAGGATGCTGGATAAAGGACTTTGAATTATGAAAATCGGTTGAGATTATATCTTCTGAAACAGAATAAAGCTTAGAATGGGAAAATATTTTAAGTAAGTACAGGTATAAGTAAATAGGATCATGATACATATGTCCAGCCAATGAATTCCCGAGTTCAGCTTTTCGTGACTTTTTTGGCATCATTGGTATCAATAAAACTAATTCAATGGTGTCAATACGGGTGATATGGCCTTTCATTAAGACATCACTCAGTGTTAGCACGGTTCTTTATAGAGGGGGAGGGGATGCTGAGTGACTATGACTGTGTAATATGGAAGGTTTAAATGAGTCAACGGCGGTCGATTAGTTTGATCTTAACCGGCTTATCAGGAACCATAAGAATCTTCTGGTACATTTCCAACGGACCTTGATTGTATTCAATTTGAAACCGCTGCAATAGCTGCAAGACAAAGAATCAGACAAACGAATCAAAACTTCAAGAAAGATTCCGAAACTACAGTGCGTTTGAAACATGACATTCTCACCTTGCAAACAAACAGGTAAATTTCCAATTCCGCCAAACGACGACCTTATAAAAAAAATGGAAGATTCAACAGGAAAGTCGGAAGAGATGAAGTTAAAAAATTTCTTACAGACAGTAGTAAAGGGTGAAAATGGGGCGGAGAGATCTGAGCCGTGGTGTCGGGGGGGGGGGGAGGTGGTTGTCCAGGAATGCCCCTATAATTCAGGAGGTGAAAATGCACAAATCCGATGACAAGACAAAACAATCTTTATTCGACTTACCATTTACAACGTCATGAAGTTAAATCAGGAGCCCTGGTTAAATACAGTTGTAAATAAAATAAGTAAGGGTGCAAGATATCCTAAAAAACCATGTGGGCTTTTCAGAGAAGAATATCTTTGATGAATGCAAGGCATAAATCGTTTCCAGTGCTATAGGAGCCCGTAGTATAGCAGCGGTATAAGTCTCTTCACGCAAGACGTGCCGCAATTGATAACCTTGACCCAAACTCTCCTCCCCCCCACCCTTGAAAATCCTAGTGCCCCCCCTGTCTTTTTCAGCTCGCCTCAATCAACGGCCTTACTCACCAAGGCACATACGAGGTCCAAATCCAAATGGAATACTTGCAAAAGCGTGAGCCTCTTCCCTCTGTTCTCGCAGCCAGCGCTCTGGTTTGTACTCTAAAGGATCCTCAAAGTACTTTTCTGAGCGAGCAGTACAGTAATTTTCTAAAACTATGAAAGTCTGCAAAAATAATTAGGAATTGCATCAGTCCTGGATCAAATAAAAGGGATAAAACAGTGATATCATTTGAGCTGAGTTTGACAAGACAAGGCTTTAGATTATTACATTTCCTTAATAATAGGGGCTCTACCTGCGTAAATGCGCACACCACACATACCGGTTAGAGGCTTTCCTGAAACAGCTTTCACAGTAAATAGTCCAAGGAAAGAATTATTTATAATATTCATATTTGAACTGAGGAATAAAGGGAATTGTTAGATACATTTTATCATCCTGTAAAAGGAAAGATTTCAAGAATTTGAGGGATGTTGCGATTTGTTAGTGTAGGGGAACTACGACTAGTAATGAATAGTTTTTGTAGTCCATCAAGAGAACTTTATTTCAGAGTCCTTAGCGGTAATTATTTTTGTCGATCATCATTTCCTTCATCATAATCCTTATTGCTATTGTCATTATCACTTTTATCATAAATGATTACAAGAAGGCTATACAACACTTAACAAGATACATGTAGGTAATAAAAAGAAACAGAGACTCACTCCGGCTGGCACATGATAGCCACGTAACTCAATATCCTCATCCAATATTCGACTGTTGGCAGAAACAACTGGGTGTAATCTTCTCAAGGAAAAGTAAGAGAAAGAACATGACAAAGGAGAAGATTAAAGCTGGTATCAAACAGCTCAGGTTTTTTACAAATAAATACATCCATCATGGAAATACCACTCCTACAAAACTATCAATTTGTAAAAAGTAAGTAGTTTTTTTTTTCAGTAAGGCAGAGTAAGTTTACCTCATTGTTTCTTTAAGACAGGCCTTCAAATATGAAAGTTTTGCTAGACTCTGAGAGGTAACATCTGCATCTTTTCCAACAACACTTTCCACTTCCTGATAGAGTTTGTCTTGTACATGTGGATTTCTTCCCAAATTATACAACATCCACAAAGTAGTATTTGCTGTCTGTGTTATCAAGGAGAAAATGATGTGAAAATTAATCCCACTGATATGAATCTAGACATCAATGACAGAAAGATTCAAATTGGGTGCAGGCAGGTTAATTTTGTTCTGTATGCATGTCATACATGTAAGACCTGGATTGCAATATTTGTGACAGAATACCTAAAGCACTTCTCTTAAGGCTTTCACTAAGTTTTGGCAGCTATTACATTGGAGATATCCCTCATAGCAGCATCATACATGCTCAAGTGTTCCACAACAGTGATCAATATCTTCACCTTCTACAGAATCATTTATGTCATATTTGTTTGATTTGTCCCTTAGCAATGATTGGCGCAATAATCCATGTGACTCAAAGATCAAAATACTCCTTCTCTCAACTGACTGCCACACACTTCTTTGTCAATCAGACAGGAGATTTCAGCAATTTTTCAAGGGAATACCCTCTAGCTAATCTCTAAACAACATAAAGAAATTGATGGAAGGGTTATGTTAACAAAATCTGGGTGTTAAAGAGTTAAGTTGCAAACATTTTGCTGTATCCTCTCAATAGATGGGTTAATGTTGCTAATTAGCCACCCTGGAAATATTACTGACTCTATATTTACCTACAGGAAAACTCTGCTCAATTTTCTACTCGTGCAGTCATTGACAGAAACATGTCATCGATTATATCACTTACTGTATCAACTCCTGCACCAACCACATCAAGAAGAACACCTACAACCTCTTGAGGAGTCAGTTCCTTTTTTGTGAGCAGGTAGGTTAACAGTGGAACAGCTGTTTGAAAAGAACATACATAAGATGGTGATCACTGAAAATAATTGAAGACAAATTGGGAATTAAGCTGTGATTACATTTTTTTACATCATTATTATCAAAGAGAACTTATGAACAAAATCCATACCATCAAAGGTCAATGTACAAAAATTGTTGCAACTGTGGTTAAGACAACATGTTGAGAATTTACAATTTACCTTACAGACTCATAGACTTGTATACAACTATGTAATAATCATATAAGTGCATAAATTTACTAAAAGGACATATTTAACTGAATACTTGCCTTGAGTGTTATCAATTCCTTTATCTGACATTTCTTTCAATTCATTCATCTTCTTATCCACAAAACCTTCCCCAATTTCTATAAGGGTATCAGCAGTCTTGAAGAATTTCTTTAGTAATGGTGTATCAATGTTGAAGTTCTTACCAAGTCGCCTTGATACACTAAAAAACAACTTATGACTGATTGAGAAGAAGTTATGAACCTCTGTGATGAATCGCATCGCTTCTTCTTTAGGAGGATCTTCATAGAGCCCCAGGCGGGAATCAAATGCAAGTGTTCCCACACCTTGAAAAAGTACAAAAAGAATGTTTACTTCCTAATTCAATCAAAACATGAAGATAAAATGAATAAATACAATATAAAAAACAACAATTATCAAACAACACTTTGCTTAAAGGAAGTCCATTCTATCAAAAGCCTGTAACATCCACCTCACAGCCTGTTATCCAGTTTCCTAACCCGAGGCCCAATTTTCATCATCATTGTTGTTTCATTCTCTCATTATTGAGAAAAAGGGCCTCATTTCTAATTACCACAAAAAGCTTTTATCACCCTGGTTAAACTGCAAGTCAGCCTACCATTCCATTCTGCCTTGCAGAATGGAATGGTAGCACAACATATTTATGCACACTCCCGCCTCCTGATCAGCTTCCCCCAAATTTAAAAGTCCATTAAGTATAGGATGGCTTAAGACAACCCTTCAAAAACCTCTTTAGGCAAAGTTTTTTGGTTTGCTTTGGTGATGAGAGGGGTACATGCCACCTAATTGATAACTTTGACAATCAAATGTGGCAGACATTGATCCACATTTGGGTATATGCATATTTGATAAAAAGCAGGCTCAAAATGGTTTCCTTACTTTCAAATACCAATTATTAAATGGATCATAGCTTCCACACATTCTCATTTGTCATATCAAAAAAAAATTCCTAACTTTCCACTTTTTTGACATATTAGGTGACTAATTTTGGCAAAAATACAGCCTTTGAGACACAGCTATAACTCTACCTTAATGTGGCTCTCAACTCAACTTCGAAGTCAAATTCAAACTTGGTGACCCACATTTTTTAATACTGAATTATATAGAGGATATTAAGTGGATTAGAGATATTACATCTTGTATTGAAAAATATTTCACTTGTTTGTTTCCCTCACTCAAGAAATATTTTTCAACACTCAAAGAGAAATTTCTTATCTCCATGCAGCCACACAATATTCTATTTATTAAGAAAAACAGATGAAAACAAAACAATTTCACTTTAACTTTTTTATATATATAACTGTAGCAACAGTGGTCTTTCTACCTGTGAAGATACACAGTTAACATGCTATCTTCAAGTGTGAAGATATGTTTTCATATGAAAGTTTACTTGGTATTTCATTGATGTTTATATAATAGATTTTCATACTGCCCATGAAACTTCACTTAAACTACATCTATAGGTCACAGATAACTCACATTAACTGAAAGTACACCCAGTTTTGATTGACTTACTCTCTGTAGCCCATTTACTAAGTTCCTCCTCCAAGTCTGGAATGTGTCTGTCAGGTCCACATTCCTCCTTTAGTTTGGCAAGCCTTGCAATTGCATCTTTTGTTACAGCAGTAAAGTTATCAATATGTTCCTCCATAATCTTTGGACGCATTATTTTAGGAGCTACACTGTGTCGTACTCTGTACCACTCTTCTCCTTGTCTGTCAGATTCACAAAAATATGTTGTTCATTAATTGAGAAAAACAAATTTTTAGAATATGCTTGCTATTACTCTGTCAGCGTTTGTTTGTCCTCTTCAATGAGTGCTTGGGTTAATGAATACAACTACAGCAGAATTTAAGAAAACGTATAACCAATAACTAGTTTGTTTCTCAGATTTTGTTATAGTTTGATCAATTAGTAAAATGCTGTGTCTAGATGTCCAGCAGCCTGGATTGGTTTTTGAAATTACTCCCTGTCTGGCAGTAAAAATTATTTACTAATTCTTTTGTTTTTTAAACAATAATAACATTAGAGAAAAATGTTTTCATCTTGTCATGAGTGTGGGACAAAGAAAAAATTCAGAGTCCCCAGGAGAAATTGAACCTCAGACCTTGAGGGCCCTGAATTTTTTCTTTGTCCCACACCTGTGACAAGATGAAAACATCTTTCTCTATTTCTTTACCAAGTTCGAACCTTACCATCTCATTTATTCTGTTTACAGCAGGCAACCTACTGTTTTGAGTCTATCAACAAGAAAAACATAAAATTTAAAAAAACATTTGACTGCCAGACATGGAGTATTTTGACTTCGTGTCCAGAAGCTTGCTGCAAACAATTGTACCTCAATTAACATTTGTGAAGACAACAAGCATAATCATGAAATTATTACCAATGTAAACAAAGATAGCTCTGCCTAGCATATTATAATTCTAATGTAATTTCACAATAAAATTAAAAATTGAGGAAAACTTTCAACTGCTGGACATGGAGTGTTTATGAATTCCGTGTCTGGAAGCTTGCAACAAGCCTTTAAGTCACAGATTTAATTTTAAGTCTGTCTAAGGGCCTGTTTACATGGAGGTAGGGGACCCCAGGTTGGTGAGGTAACCCACCAAGTGTGGTAACCCGCCCATCCAAAAAAACCTCTTATTTTATCTTGAACACGTTTACATGATAAGTGGGGTGACCTGCCTTGGCAGGTTGCCCAGGCTGCTGGGCAGGGTAACCCTCTCTGCCAGAATGACAGTTTGCCATGTAAACGTCTCAAGGTGGGGTTACCCGCCAGCCAGGGTGGCGTCCATGTTACAAAAAGATCAAATGAGCCAAAAAAAAAAAAAAACGAAACACGAGTGTGTTAAAACTTTGTTCATTTCCTAGCATTCTCATGCAGAGCTTTAACGTTAAAACACCAATTTTTACGTCCTCTTAGCAATGAAACCTCGACTGTGATTTAGTCACGATGTTACTTTGAACTCAGCACCACATTCACATGTTGAGCAGAAGTGAAGACGTTGTACCGTCAGAAACAGTTAATGCATCGAGCTGATGGCGAAAATCTTAGAAGAAAATATATTACGTTTTTTACGGCAACTTTTACCACACGTCGTCGTAGTGACATCTTAAACTCCTTAACTACAAGTGCGATAACAACCTCGGGAAACCTCGCCCCTGCATCCCGGGGTTGTAAGACTGCATGTGATAACCTAGGTTCCCCCACATCCATGTAAACAGGTCCTAAATATATAAAGAGCGCCGAGCTTATGCAAAACTAGCAGGTCGGTGGAAAACGTAACGTGTCTAGCGATCTAAAAACGTATCTGATTGTGTGAATTAAAATTGGTAAATATTTCGACTGCCAGACGCGGAGTAACTTCATAAACCTGTCCGGCTGCCGTATATCTAGAAACAGCATTGGTGAAAAGAACTCGCGTGTTCACCTCCTTCTGCTTCGCATAATTAAATGGCGATACTGTCATGTCACGCGAAGTGTATTTGGGCACATAGAGAATCGTGACTTACAAGAGCACAATGCCAGGGAAATAATTCCTGCGTTGTCGATGCTCCAGCCAAAAGTCAATCATTACTCTGGTGGGATATTTTCCTTCGGCACGTAGAGCTTTTTCTTGATCAACCGGATCAATGAGATGCACGGAGTACGTCCCCAAGAAAGCGAACTCCTTAAAGATAGGGCCATATGTCTGAAACAATTCGTCCAGTATTTTGTATCCTTTGGTAAATCGCTCAGATTTCCAGTAAAATTCTACGAAAGATTTAAAGTTTTTGGGGCGACCAGGGATGTCTTGGAAGGGTTTACCTTGAGTTGCGGATTCCTGATCACCGCTGCGATCAGAGACTGCCTCGGTTTTCTGAAATCTCAAAAGTGAATTGAAGGGTTTTAACACTTCATAACATGGGAGAAGATTTCTGCGGAGAGCAAATCTTGACAAAGAATACATAATAAAACCCGTTTTTCACTAATAGTGTCCGACAAGCAGTCTTTGCAGCTGAAAGGAGGATAGATTTGCAACTATGTTTTTGACATGAAAACATTCGAAATGCAGCTATGGAGCCGCTCCATCTATTTAGATGGCGTGGCTACTAAAGAATTTGTTGTTTTTCAAGATGGCGAGCTCTGATGTTCTGTTGTTTCTTTTATATTTCGGTCAAGGATTGCCTTATGGCTTTCAAGTCAAACTTCTTCCATTATTTCTGAGGAAACATAAGTTTTCATTGTCAAAGGTAGGCCTTAGCCGCCTATTAAGTTTACCATGGATTTTCAAATTCACAATAGCACCTTTGATTGATAAGTTATGGTCTTTGAACTCTTGGATTACTTTGGGCTCGTTAATTATGGCCGTAATTTGCTTTGCATCAGCCTGGGTGGGAGAACACAATACTCTTTTGGTTCTGTTCTGGGTCTTGTGGATGAACATAACATCTGCTGTACAGGATGTTGCAGTGGATGCCTATGCAATTTGCCTGCTAGAACCTGAAGATCTTGGTAAGAATACATTTACAACTTCAGCATGAATAGTTTAAATAATGCAAACAATTCAAACAAATTATGAAAAATAATGAAATCCTCACCCATAAGATCAAGGAAAGAGGGTTATTGTTTTCTGCCCAAGACCATAGCTTAAAAATACATCTTTTTTAGCGCTGTCCAAGATAATCTCTCAACATTCATAGTGTCTTGTGTAGGTTTTATTTGTGGAAGGTGGCCTGTACTCTGCATGCATAACAGCCTAGGAAATTCTCTTTCACAAACTAGGGATGTAACATTAGAGGAAAATCCTTTGATTTGGTCAAATTGTTGATTGAGTGATCACAAATGACCTGTGACTTGACAAGACACCTCAATCAATGGAATACTACTAGTCCAAAGGGTAACATTTTATTCCATTTTCAGGAAAGGCGAGCACATTACAAGTGGTTGGTTACAAACTGGGTGCATTATTTGGAGGAGGTATTCTTTCTTGGCTCAGTGTATACTACAGCTGGAAATGGTTGTTCACCCTCTGGGGCTCTTTTTACATTGTCATGTTAATCATCTCAGTAATAAACATTAACAGTGAAACACGTTCAACATATGAAATAGCAAAGGGAGTATCATTGAAAAACCAGGAAATTAAAGGAAATCAGTTACGTTCATCTATGTCAGGCTCCAATGATAATACAAGTGGCAAGCTTAGTCCTTTAAAGATCATTAGAACTACTATTAGGACTGTTGACTTCTCATGGCTGATGTTCTATGTTGCAACATACAAATTAGGCGAACAAGGTGTTGTTAGCATGCTGCCTTTGTATCTGATTGATCAAAGAATTCCCCAAGAACAAGTGGGGGTAATATTTGGAATATTTGGTCAACTGTTCTCAATCAGTGGTTCAACCATAGGAGGCTGGATTGTTAGTCTGCAGTATGGACACAGGTAATGTGAATGGTCAACTTATCACTAACATCTGTAATGTACTTTCTAATTTGAATAAAATTACAGTGACAACAGGAAAAAGGGCATTAAATGTGTAAGATATTGACCACTGAAGGATGACAAAATAACACAAACATAAATCAAAACAGATGTGTGGTACCACTGAGTAACAGTAAACAAAGAGTAAATAGCACAACCGTAATATACTTAGAATTATTGATAGGTAAGGGAAGTATACATTTCCCTCCATTGTTCCTCTATGGCATGCTACAAGACTTCAGAAACTTTTTGGGTAAATTTTGCCTGTTTAAAGCCTGTGCCCTTTTTTAACAATTGTATTTTTTGACTGTTGTTTGCATGTGGACACTACTTAATAAATAGTTGTTACATGATTTTGTTTTTGACATAGCACTAACTGCACTCAATATTGAAAAAGCTCTGTTTTTAATTTTGAATTTAAGGTCATGGGTGATTAAAGTACTCCTATGGACTTCGTATGCAAGACTTGTACCACTTCTCTTACTTTGGTTGCTGTCCTTAACACAATTCACAAAATCTGCAATTGCAATCATTGAATGTTTCATACAACTAAGTGGGGGAATAATCACAACTGCAACATTCACACTCATGATGTTAAGTTCACAAAATTCTTTACCTGGTGCTAAAGCAACACACTGTGCTGTTCTTGCCACATCAGAAGTGTTGGGTAAATTGCTGATGATTTCCTTATCTGGGATACTAGTTGATATTATTGGTTACCAGTATTTCTTTGGATTGTGTTTTCTACTGGCATTGTCATTTCTTCCTGTTTTAAAACATGGCCTGGTATCTCCGAGGGAGAAATCTTCCTAAAGAAAATCAAAATCTTTCTGGTAAATTTTGGTTCTTTACCTTCAAAGATCACAGTCAAACATTTCATACCAAAATAACATTTATCACATAGATTTTAATAATATTATGCAAGCTGGAGAAAGATGTTTTTTGTCTCTTCACAAGCAACAACAAAGGAAAAATTCTGAGTCTCCATGGGGAATCGAACCTCAGACCTATGAATTCTGCACTATGATGCTCCACCACACAGCCACACAGCCACAAAGACTCTATGGTGAGCAAGGCTCATTACAAAGTTCATGTACGACACAGGTCATGTAAGCTATATAATTTGCATGTAATAAAATGCAATCGTAAAAAATTTGTGTGAGTTTGATTTTGTACAAAGCACATCCTTTTTTCCAATCTTCAAAAAAGAAGAGTTTATAAAAATGCTACATAAAGAGTTTGAGTTAAGGAACAGTTTTACCTCCTCAACTTATCATCAGCCCCTCTCCCACCCCAAGAGTTGGTGTTATTGTGAAAACATAAACGGATACCTATCTAAATAAAAAAAACCATTCCTATTCTGAGATTAAATACCATAAACACGTGTAGTGTTTTTTCTAACTGTTTCAAGGACCTCTTCTAATGCAACACCCTTTATTTCTGCAATTCTCTGAGCAGTAAATATTGCCATTCCAGGGTTGCTGAACTTGTTATGCTTATCAGCCACTTGCGATGGAACAAAATATGGTGCATCAGTTTCCAGTAGAAGCTTTTCTAAAGGCACATCAAATGCAAGTTCATGAATATTTGTAGCTTTAGCAAAAGTAACCACTGCTGTCATTCCTATGAAGAGGTTTGGAAATTCTCGAAAAAATCTGGTTGCAAATGCACTTGATCCAGTATAACAGTGCAAGTGGATTCTCCAGTCTTGTGGTAGACAGGACTTAAGAATTTCAAGCGTGTCTGTTTCCGCATCACGACAATGAACAACCAATGGTTTTTCTAGTGTTACAGCCCAGTTGGCTTGTCTAGTAAACACTTCTTTTTGAACTTCAGGGGGAGATGTACAATGTGAAGAGTAATCAAGCCCGACCTCACCTAGGGCAATGGCTTTGGGATGATCCAAACACTGAATTATTTTAGCTTCCAACTCATCGTTGTAATATTTGGCATTGTGAGGGTGACAGCCAAATGTTCCCCAAACACTCTCTTCCGAAAGTACATCATACCAAGTACCAAACGACGAAAAAGCTGCAGGATCACAAAATGTTGTAATGCAACCCTCAAAATTTGGTGGGAACGGATACCTTGCCTGGAACTCTTTCAAACTTCCAGTGTGTCTGAGTCTTTCATAAACATACTCTAAATGACAATGAGTATCAATGAACATTGACTTGCTGACTGGAAATTGCACCTCCATTTTCCGGCTTCTTGTATAATTTTTTGAGTGCCTTGTAGAGGCTGTGTCAGCTGTGTTCCCGTCTGCCAAGTTGGTACAATCCTTCTGAAAATGACCATGCCTTCCACAAGCAAAACATTTTACATTCTGTAAATTATGGTTTCCCTTTTCTGGACAATCTCTCTTTAAGTGACCCGTTTTGCCACACTTGAAACACTTTCTGCCATCCATCGCCAACTGAAGGGGAAAATTTTAAGTAAACTTTTCTTAAAAGTTAGTCCTAGTTCCGGTCCAAAGTCTTGGATAACTGGAACTGCTCCAGTATTTCGTGTCCAACTTAAATGGAGTGGTTACCAAGGATTCATTTTCATTCCATCATGGCGACTACTCTGGAAACGTATGTAAATCGTATCCTTTTATACTTGAATCACTTGCATTAGGACTCGAAATTATCAAATGCAACTATTTCTCGCTGGTTGATAATGCACATATCTCTTTCAGGTAGCACACGTTTCAATCAGATTGGTCTGGTGTGCTTTCAATTGTCTATGTTGAAGTGCGCGTGTTCCACAACATCAAACAATATGCTCTCGGTAACTTTCAGAATCTTTGCAGCGTTAATAAATCTTCAACCACGAAAAATCTTAATGCGTCAGAAGAAATAGTAAGCTGTGGTTTATCATTTTCGGTTTTTTGAGACTCTATAATTGTGACAAAACGTTAAACGTTCTCTAGTACATGTTAGTCCTTACTAGGACTAGGAACATGTCACTACCAGGTTGTTCATCTGCGGAAAAGCACCATGTACATTCTTATGTGCGAGTCTACATCTGTGTCGAGGTACACATTCTTAACACTAGAATATAGATACTGTAGCAGTAATCACACAGGATGGAAGAATGATTGTGGTAAGATTTTGTAGATTTTTGTGCCGTGAATTTCATTATGTAGTTTATTGCAAATCTAAAACCAGTCATAACTTTTTAATAAGCCTATCAGGGGGTGCAGAAAGGCGAACTCTAAGGCATGTGAGATGTCAATACCTCTCCCCCTCTCATCTCTTGTTTTCTTTTAGTTAATTACTAATTTATACCCTAAATTACTCTTTTGCCTATTTTTCATGCAGGAAGCAATTTTTTTTGAGAGCAAGGAACCTTCTTCACAAAATTTGTTTCTTGACTTATTTTAGGGAACCCTTAAAGGGTTTGATCAAACAGTGAATTTAATTTTGGATGAGAGCCATGAGAGAGTGTTCTCTTCAGGAAGTGGAGTGGAACAGGTCATGTTGGGTCTTTACATCATCAGAGGAGATAATATGTAAGCTGGTTTACACATTGCAGGTTACTTTTAAAATCAGGGTTTCTTGAGACTTTATCCCATGCTCACCTGTCAAGTTTTAATCTAGTACGGTGGAAAGGTCTGTTGTAAACAGTAACTGAATTTTAATAACCTGAATCATCTGAATCATCAGAGTTTTACTTATCAACACTAGTTTGCATGTTCCTCAGCCCCTCAAGCTATTTTTATTTCTTGTAGTGACATTAGAGGTATGACTTTCTGCAACATCAAAATCGCTTTCTCCATGCTTTTTTGGTGTGAATGATGTCAGTGGACTAAATAGTCTTGACATTTGTTTATTTTCAGTGCTGTCATAGGAGAAATAGATGAGGAAGCAGATGCTAACTTAGATTTGAGTAGTATTCGTGCTGATCCACTTAATGCTGTAGTTTACTAAGAGCCTTTGAGATGTATTTGCTCCCAACATCATTCTAACTTGAGGTACTGGCTGCAGAGGGAAGAAGAAAAATCAAAATTGACTCAATACATCAGTGAACTATGTAAATTTACTAAACTATTATGGTGTGTTGAGTGTGCCATAGGGCCATACTAAACCCATTTCCTGGACAAGATATGATTGTGGCTTTGGCTGTAAAATAATGAATCATTTTATGACAGTTATAGGTTGTGTTGGTAACAGTTTCAGTGTTTATACCAGCAACCTGGTCAAGAAAGCTCTAAGAGGCAGATCATTTGAATTTTGATGGGAAGTAACGTTTAATCTACTACTGGCTTTAATAATAACCTCCAGGGAAACTAAACATATTTCTTCCACCAAATCACACAAAACCTCATGAGAAGTTGAATGGACTGCTTTTAGCTTTATTTTTAACAAATTTTTGCATGTTCCCATTCCACAAGTTTAAGCCAGCCAACCAGCTAACAAATTGTCAAAGCAAAGTTTATACGTATCTTTTCTTTTTTCTCCAAATGCAAACACATTTCATGTAAATGGTAGATTTCACCATTGCTTTTACTAGAAGTTCAACTTGAGCTTGCGTAAACAGGTCCTAGATGCAATTTCCTCTGTAATCCCTGATCAGGAGTTCTCATTGGCAAGATAGACCTCACCCCTTTGCTTCTGTTACGTTTTACGATACTGGAAATTTTTCAGAGAGCTACTTCATCGTCCCTTTAAAATATGAATTAATAAGTCGTCAGTGCTAAGTATGTACGTAGTTGTAATAAAATTTTAAAATGTTCGGAAAACCATTCAAAAAGTTCTTGCCTCTTACAGCATGTTTTCTTACGAACCCAGCTCAAGCAACTGCTCTGCTACCCCTACTGCTTACAACGTTCTTCTATGGCCATTAGAAGACTCATGGTGTTCCCCATTTGACTCAAACAAGTCTGAGTCGCTAAACAAATTATGTGTGTAGGGTCTTGATTCTTAAAAAACGTAGATGATTTTACCATTTAGTGAAAGGATGCCCTTTTCAGGCGGAAAAAACAAAACAATAGCGAAATGATCGAATTTTTCCTAAACGTGTTCCTGGTACCGCAACAATTTTCCTTCCACTGCCCGCATTCATCCCGATGGGATAGAAAAAGTTTTTAGTCCTTACCTTTACCAGATGTGGGGAAGAAATACTCGATTTCTTGGTGCGCACATTCATCATCAAAGTATCTTTTGCAGTTTGGATGTTATGCCAAGAATGTGTCCAAAGGTTAATTTAAAGAAAGTTTGATGTTTATTTAAGAGGTGGAAAGAAAGTGACATTTGTGGTCTCTTTAGCAGGTTAAATGAATTAGAAAAATGTGTGGACCTATGCCCTAGTTGGTTAAAAAACATCATGATTCTGATTAAGAAAGAACTTGTAAGCCTCATCTTCGGCGCAGATGGCTGAACAACACCTTCCGCATGGGTGTAACAAGTTTAATGCGATAATTTAGTTTTATTATTAATAGTAACAAGGAAAATACTTGACTGGAAATATATGAAAATCATACATGTGAACTGCAGTCGAAGAAACGAATATTGAGGCGATCCTCGCAGTTATGATCACTACTTAAATGATAGTGAAAATAAGGCTTGTTCCATATCCGTTTCTTTAATCGCAGTTCACATATATGATTTCATATATTTACAGTTATTTATTCACCACTTCACGGGTTTATTTAAAATCAACATAATAACCAGCCCCTAGTTGGCTTGTTAGCTCAGTTGGTTGAGCGCTGCACCGTTATTGCAAAGGTCATGGGTTCAAATCCCGTACGAGCCTTAATTTTTTTCAAGCCTTGTTTTCATTCTAATCAAGTGGTGTTCATAACTGCGAGGATCGCTTCCATATAAGGAAAAGACAGTTCTGGCTTCCGACGTCTGGGAAGTCGTCTTCCAGCTGTTTCACTCAATTCATCTCCTCTTGTTGTTAGTAAACCATACCGAAAAGCTCCAACATAGTATGTCACCATGATGTGAGTACCTTTCACCCCCAGGTGACGTCGAAGAGCCTGACCTAAATGCAACCACCACACATTTTCAAAGTGAATTTACAAACTAACATTGAATTTTAAGGCTGATGATTTTCTCAACGGCCTCTTGTTATTGACGAAAACTGTGCGGCAATAATTTGAAAAAATTTTCACACTGGTTTCCACACCTAACCTATCGACCTTGTCTCCAGGGTGCTGGCTTCTCCAATTATACATTTAGGGCTGGGAAGACGTAAATTTTAGTTCATTCTCGCGTTTCTTTTCACAACTCTATCCGATTTAGACCCACAATGATAAACTGCTATACCTATTTTAGCTCAAAATGGCTCAAAACCATTTTTCTGCATGGGATGAGTCGTGCCCTTAAAGCTTGTGAAGGGGCCTTACTGCCTTACTGTTCCCCCTCCCCCTCCCCCAGGGCATATAGCTCAAGAGATTCTTACTCGCAGGATTAAAAATGAAGTTACGACGCGCCATAAAATGATACCCGACAGTCAATCTTTTTTCGTTTTAACACCAGCATCCAGTCTAGGTACCCGGGTAAGATAGGCCGCTGTTGCAGAGCCTCAGTTCTTCCACTTCGTTTGTCCTTCTGTCCGCTTTGGTTAGAAATTATAAATCAATAATACGTGCCAAAATTATATTCAATGTTTTTCAAATAATTTCTTAGTTTCTCCTCAAACATAGTGAAAAGTTGATGTTTACGAATCTAGTTTTAAACAGTAGCAAGATTTATACGCAAATCACATGAGCAAAAGAGTAAAACTTCAAACTATTGAAAAGGCGCTCTTCATTTCTTAGAGAAAGGAAAACCGTATCGACAATTTGAACATTGGCTAATTACTTGTGTGCTATCAGATCAGCTCGGTTTGTTGCAACAGTTATCTAATTATCAGATCAATGAATATCTTTGCGTCATCGCATGCTGAGATTACTGAGCACCATAATTGTCCTCTGTCATAGACTGAATAAGAACCACCTTCGAGATAATGTGCTGAATAGCCAATCTACTCTGCTATTAATTTTAGCTTTTTGCTATGATGTAACCAGGCACAAATTTTATAATCGAACTTATTCTCAAGGCACATAGGGCTGTTCAAGTAATTAAGCTCTTTTTGACCCAATCCAGTCTGCAGAAAGCCAATGAAAACTGTTTGAGAAATATCAAGGCCTGTGGCAATTGCTTGACTGTATAACGTAGATTACGACATACAGCTGGCTCGCTTGATATGTGGACACTGTGAATCCGCTACTAGAAAACATGCCTTCCACAAGACAGAAAAGGCTGCCTTCCAGTTCGTCGAAGTTGGAATTTGTTGAAAACAAGAAAGAAAAGTTTTTTGTTTTTCAACCGCCGTTTAGTACGGTCAGATAGATAGATAGATAGTCTGAGTACTACAAGTATCATCCTTATATGATTGCATCCAAACCTGGCGTAACTTCGTCCGAGGTTCGAAAGTTCTATCGTCCTTACGATTTCCGTCCAGAGGCCATGAAAAACACACTGATGCTCGTACTACTCTCTACAATGAGCTACAAACTGGCATTTTAGCGGACGTGAACGAAAGCAAACTCAACCGGCGAGAAAAGAAGGCCATGTACGTCGCCAAACACATTTTAAAGGTTTCTTTCGGATGGAGCCCATATGAAATAAATTACTACTCTGGAGATTGGCTACTGGGACCGAAAATGTTCTGTTGGCAACCTGTGTACAATTTATTAAGGCGTCTTAAGTTTCTTTACCTCATTTTAAACCCCAAAGTTTCACCGACATACAACTGTTGAACGGTATTTTAGAATAACATAACAAATCAATTCGTCAATATAGCGATAACATAAAAGGCGCTCCAAAAGTTAGTATGGTACGGTCTATGGAGCCATGCACTGTGGGAGTACGTGAATTTAAGAAGAACTTCCTATCGATAGCGATCTCAAACGAAACAGGTAAACTATGATTATAATCCTGCATTATTATCATCAAAATGAAAATGGTAAGCGTACGTTCATTTTACCGCGTCCTATCGGTCATTGGACACTTCAAGTTTAGTGAAGTGGTTTCAAAAGGTTAGCCGCCCACTGTAAGGATCATAGGATTTAGGTGTTGACAGTATATTGATTTATTGAGAAAAATCAATATTTCAAAGTCGGGACAGAAAATGATTTTTTGATGATAAGATTGAGGAGCCAAGCGACGACAGACCATTCTAACTGCCCCAGCTGACTCCAAAGACTATAACCCACTTTTGATACTCCATTACAGATTTCCTGTGCAGTAGAAACTGTACTTCAACTAACTTGCATTTCCACTGATCATATCGCTCTTCAAATTTCGGAAAAAAAGAAAAAAGAAAACATTGCTTGATGATGAATGACAAATGCGTGACTTTTAGAGCCGAAATAATTGCTTAATTTGGATTTTTCTGGCTTATAATGACCTCGATGGCTTTGAGAGGCAAACAAAAAAGGAAAAAAAACAACGAATAAGAGACCTACTCTTTCGGTTACTGTAACAAAATTACTGCCTATCTCTGCTTAAAAAAAGATTTAAAGACATAAATGATCATCTATGTCGTACTTTGACACGGAAAAAAAAGCTCAAAAACAAGTTCACAAGTTCTTGAGAGAAGTAAACCTCGTGTAAAGATTTACTTACTGATTTATTCAATCATGTACTCTATTTTTGATACCTATTTTGCGGCGTGTCTGTTTGCAGATAATGTGATTATCTGATAATATTTCTTGTTAAAAAGATTAAAAAAAAACTGAACGAGAATTTAAAGTAAATAACTTAGTTAGATATAAAGAGAGATACTCTCGTTCTCCCTAACTTAGCTACCAGAGATAAAAAAAGGAAAAAAACCTAACTCGACAAAGTGTGATAATACACAGAAAATGATAACAACAACAGAAACAATGTGCTTGCGTATTTGCTAGGTGCACTAAAGACTCAAGTCGCAAAGATGATCCTTGGGGAAGAGTTTCTCGAGAAACTGGTCCCAGAAGCAAGACAAAAATGGACACAGTTGTATGGACAGACAGTGGCAGAATATCTGCGGCAATCTATCATAGAGAATCTTGGGAGACCTCTCTATAAGCTGATAAGGTAACAAGCCTGCAGCATGGCTTTGAATGAGAAGTGTATATATGGATTTGAAATGTCTATATCATTATGGCTCTATGAGGTGTATGTTTGAATGAAATTGCTTTGGTTTTACTATGTGTCGCTATGTTATTGGTCCAGAAAACTCGTGTCACTCTCTCAACCATCGGATACAAAACTAAAGCTGAAGTAATCACGACTTGGTCACCCGCATCTACCCGCGCAAGTGGCAATTTGGTTGGCTTTGTGTTCTTGGCTCTTCGAAATAATTCCTTTCTTCTGATTGGCCATTTTTTTATTTGCAAAAGCCCTTTCAGTTTCGGGATTTGGAGACTATTTCAATTTGTTGCTTTTCAGACATTTAGAGACAGAATACATTCGTCATTGCATTCCGAGCAACGTGTCAAGTGGATTATCCAGTCTCCCTCTTCCATATATGTACGTGGATGAGATAGCGAAGAGTGACCAGCCAACCACTCAGGAGTTACCCTCAAGGGACAGATTAAGCGGCGCACAGACTTATTTGAAACTTATATCAGTTTTCACAACGCTTGTTGTATCGCCGGAAAAACTGAAACATATCTCACAGGAAAAGTTGGACGAACTTTTGTCTCCCGTGAGTGTCACATGAATTATCTTAAACCCAAGATATCAGAAGAGGGAAGGTACAGTAATGACGTATGAGCGTTAACTCTTTAACAACTTTCATGTCATCATACTGATTAAGTATGTACAATTTTGCAAGTGATATAGCCTGGAAGATAAAAATATTGACTCTAAGATCGAATTTAGTCCTCAGTCTTTGAACCAGCTTGGAATATGAAAGAATTGTTTGTTAAGTCTGTCAACTTCCACCTTGACAAAACGTATCATTGTATAGCTGTGCTGAAAAGCTCTAAAGAACTTTAAGGTTACATTCTTGATAAGAACAACGCATTTCCAATTCTGTCCGTATGTCAGTCCCTGTTCAATGATAATATGGTCTCTCGATGTTACACAGCTTGATCTTGCTAAATGAAAGACAACCGGTTTCAACTTGGTTACAGAACACCCTTGGTCGTCCGTTTGTATAATTCAATTAAGGCAAATCTTACTGAATCACGGGCCACGTTTTTCAACCCACATCCGTTTCCTGCGAAAGAGTTCGACGAGGCTGCATTTTTCCACTGTATTGATGAAAAGGCATCGCGGTTGTTTTGCCCCAACAGATGGAAGGTCATGCAAGCATAGATTGAAAGTACAACAAAGATAGACACGTGCATCTTCTTTCTCTATGACTCGTTATTTACTTTTCTCAAATACGATTTTTAGTGAGAAGCATGCGATTACCAACATCAGCCGACTTTGTTTTCACTTGACAGGAAATGAAACAGATCAGGCCCAAGATGGCCCCGCTTTTTTACGGCATTGGACCAATGAAAACCATTCCTGACAGTGCAATTAAGGTAGTTCCGTGGTACCACTTGGAGGCAGTTTTTCACCAGTACGTCGAATCCAACAGTGCTAGCTGCCAGACTCCTTCTCTGCATATGCTGCCTTTCTTTATAGACAATTTTGGACCGAAGTACACTGAGTGGACCACAACTGCACACGAACAACTACCAGGGCATCACCTTGAGGTGACAACGACATAACCTTTAGTTAGCTCGTATATTTTCTCGTATTGTTCATTTTGACTAGATCCTGGCTGCACTGCACACCTTCCCGGACATAAACATCAACTACTATAATATGTCCCGGATAAACGCTGAACTCCTGTATAATAAGTGCGCTTGGGGAAGTCGCACCACGGCCTCCAAGGATATCACGC
The DNA here is from genome assembly GCF_964200805.1 of Pocillopora damicornis. Classification (NCBI taxonomy): domain Eukaryota; kingdom Metazoa; phylum Cnidaria; class Anthozoa; order Scleractinia; family Pocilloporidae; genus Pocillopora; species Pocillopora damicornis. The sequence goes on from NC_142674.1 coordinate 121,812, forward strand.
GGTTTCAAAGCTCCCCAGGAGCCGTGACGAGTTACATGATTGGACAAATCACTTTCGTAAATGCGAGAAAACTCAAGCACAAATCACCCAGTGCCAGGTTTTCTATACCTGACTTTCATTACCACATCCTCCGGAAGGGTGAGATTCCACGTGAATATTTAATTAAGAACATACGAGATTTGTCCGGGTGATTAGTCTTTATTCATGATATACGTTCAATATTGTGAAATTCATTGTTTAATAATGTGACTAAACATTTTAAAGTTAATCTTTGGTGACATTACCATTTTTATGAAATATTTTTGACGCTTTCAGTTCCAGGCAACAATCTCTATGATTTTCTATTAACTAAATGACTTTTCCATAGACTATGAATGATGTAATAATAATTGAGATATTTAGTACTTCTGAGTGTAATAGAGTTTACCATTTGGAAACCATTGTTACTTTGTAAGAAAAGAAACTATTTTTAAGCTTGGTTTGGTTACCATGCAGGATGTGCTTGGCCACTCGTTGAAACTGGACGACATCTTAACCTAATTTTATTCCCCTCAGAGGACAGACGCAAAGTAAATTTCCACCAAAATAAACCTATTAACGAGTTTAATATGCCTTGAGTTTTCTTCTAATCATTAAAAAGAATTGATGCACACTCGCGGTGATAAAAATTCCACTTATTTGGCTAATTGAGTCATTTACTCTTTCATTAAACGTAACAGTTGTATGAAAAACTATACTGTAGCTACAGCAACATCTTTCGATAAAAATATAATGGTGAATTTATCAACGACAAGGCATTCGTTTGATGTAATTAGAGTCTCCGCAGTATATCGGCTCATCTAGAGTGTTAATATTAATTCAGCAAATGCATATATGCTCTAAAGCTTCGTCGGCTTGCTTAGATTCCATTACTTGTCTTTCTTAAAAATCATATCTATTGAAAATAGAAATGGTGCTAGAGCGAGAATGTCGAGATCAAAATCCCTTAAACATCATCCTTTTAATGTCGATCTATAAACTTGATCCTGACCGGTTTCTCTGGAACTGCTAACATCCTCTGATACATTTCCAGTGGCTCATGGTGATACTCTAACCGGAAGCGTTGAATAACCTACAGTTTGTGTGGCGAGGAATACTATCAGCGCACAACATGGCTTAGCCAATACGAAAAGAGTACATTGCCTCTACTATTGTTAACTTTAGTTTTTTGTACAGAACCCCATTAATCATCTTGCACACGAGTTACCCCCCTGCATAGGCTGAAGTAAAATCGACTATATTTTGCGTAATTCAAGGAATGCTCAAGCAAAAGTTCATTCATGAGAGATTTCATAACAAACCGCAAAAGAAAAAAAGACTCTATACGTTTTTCCCGTTTAACATCATGCTAATACTTTTTCAAAACGTTGAAAGACTTTTCTGTTCATTCCGGAGTAAAGATTCCGTACACTTTCTGCCCACCTTCCGAGTGGGTTACGACAGACTTCTGGAACAAGTTACAAGAGAAATTCGCAGTGTGGGAAGGAATCAATCTCATCTCCTTTCTTTGGATCTTGTTGCCACACAAATACTAGCCTACCTTTGCAACCAGAAGATATGTTTCCAGCTCTGCCACTCTGCTGCCTGTAACAAAAACCGAAAAAAACCTCATGAAGACTTAAGTATATATATATATATTTTTTTAAGCCGACAATCTATTCGGGACAATTTACTTTCATGGTACGTTTTCCTTCCAGTTGAGCAGTTTAACAATTCCATTATTTGTCACTAATATGACCAGGTAAGTATTGCACGTTTCCAAACTCGCCCCAACCCTTCCTCTCCCCTCGTAAACCTCATGACTATGGTGACCTGACTTTAATTCATAATGGAGGTCACAGTATCCGCACGTGGAAACGTCTTCGATGCATACCCTTGGTTATTGCTTGGATGTAAACGACAAAACTAATCGACTGATGGCGAGAAAAACCAGTATTGGAGCAAAATGACACATTTCTAGAAATAAAAAAGTCATTTGACAACCGTTGCGAATTTAGAAAAACAAACCCATGTTGGGAGAGTACTAGTCCCCAAAAGTTTACTTTGAAGAGGGAACATCTTTACGCCCATTATCAGTAAGAACAACTCACCAATACACATGCGCGCACCAAAGCCAAATGGAAGGAATGCAAAGGGATCAATATTTTTCTTGTTTTCTCTCAACCAGCGTTCAGGTTTATATTCTAATGCATTCTTGAAGTATTTTTCGGAGGCTGCTGTAGCAAAGAATTCCATCTGAATTATGGTCTATGAAATCATGACGAACAAGAGTAGACAAGGGAATTAAGAAACAGACTGGTCTCTCTTTACGTCATCAACACTTCACAAAGACAGAGGAGGATCCTTCGCATTAGTGACGGAAATTAACGAAAATACCACTATAATATTCTGAAATGAAGCTACATGGACTTGTTTGGAAGACATCGTACCCCAAAGGACCCAGGTAAAGTCAAGGTTTAAGGACAGAACTCGCCTTATTTGACACCAAGAAAACTCTATAAGAGCCCTAGAATGAGGAAGTCTTAACATTGTTGCCAGTTTAGACGGCATCAAGGAGGTAAGATGAAACCAAAAAAGGGAAACATGATAAACGATGAAGAAGATAAACAACGATTGCATGTATAAACATTTTCAAATGAGCGGCCAAAAGTATCCGGGAATGCCTTGGTTTTGCTTTACTTCATTCTGATTCGTCAAGATAACTCGCGCCGCAATCTTAACCAATCAGGTGCAGAACTAAAACGCCAAATCGCGGCTTTGTCACTTGCGTTTTCATGCACTTCAAACAGCTTGCCAGTTTTCTATTTGAGTTCTCGTTGCTAATGATGATGTTCACCTTTTTTCTGACTAACAATTATAATAAAGTTGGTTTAATTTTTCAGCCATTTAGTTGTAAATTGCTCTAAACGATCCTCAAAATAACGAAGATGAAGGCAGGTTCCTCGGGTCTGAGGATCAGTGGGAAGGTGATCCCTGATGACAAGCCAATACTTGACCTGCATACTCTGCCACACCTTTGGTATGGGATTCCGTAGACAAGGGGGCTTAGGGCTCAGCTCATTCGCTGAGCGACCTGACTTGGAACGAAGTGACCGCACTTTGACCGTTTGATTTGAATGTACTGTAACGGAGACCAGGGCTCAAAGTTAACTTTTTAGTCCACTAGCAAAGTTTTGTAAGTAAATTTTTTTCCCACTAGCAAACTGGTGAGACCACTAGCAAATTCTTTCCCTTTGAAATGTCAATGACCATATCTGATATAAAGATTAGAATTAATATTTCGCACAGGCTATTAATGAGTTGAAAAGTTTAAGAAAAGGGCATTAAATATTTGGTCTCCTTTGTCGTTGTCCTAACAGCCACCACCTATCTACTTCATGTTTCGGAGACATGGATGATTCCAGCAAACAAACGTTTGCGGGTGAATATTTTTCTCACTCGCAGATTTGCAAAATCACTCGCATTTTGCGAGTTTCGAGCCCTGGAGACAAGAAAATGTTGATGACAAAATATACGAAAAGTGACAAAACCTGCATTGTTTAAACGAAAAAACGTTAGTAGCGCTTAATTCGTCCAGCTCAAGGATAGACGCAGACGGTAGTAAGTTAGGAGCAAACCTGCGCAGGAACCAAATATCCACTCAAAACTACATCTTTATCCAATATTCTTCTATTAGCCGGGAAGACTGGCGTCAACCTATCAAAGAAATGGCAGAGTTAAACGATATAATTGCAGATTGTACATTTAAGATTGTATATATACAAAATAAAGTATTTTTCACACCACACTCTCTGATAAAATCCACCTTAAAACATGAACTTGCCTTGCAGATTCTTTAACACAAGCCTTGAGATAAGACAATTTTGCAAGGCTTCCAGCCGTAACATCTCCATCTTTCCCCAGAATGCCAAATATTTCCTGGTAAAGGATTTGTTGAATTTCTTGATTTCTTGCAAGGTGGTACAATGCCCACAGAGTGGTGTAACTTGTCTAAAAAGGGAAAAATAATTCAGGGTGAGATAGAAAACCAAAAGAGCCCCAAAGATGTATCCAAATTTTGACAGGGGTGCTCCATTTCACTTACAACTAGGAGAGTACCCTTCATTTTTACCTGGTCATTTTTCCTTTATCACTTCCCTAATAAATATTCAAACCCCTGCCAACAGAACAGACGAGGTTTAGGTACGGAGTTTCAGCATCTTTTTGCCGGGATTTAACAAATGATGGCCATCCATCTCTGTTTTCTACACCTCCATGCCTGCCCTCCTTGCCCCAGATTGAATATCTCGTCCAAAATGGGCATCATTTTCCTGTTAATTCATCTATTTTTAGTTCAAGCACTTTGCATGTAATTATAAAAGTGTGCTTGTTTCAAGCAGCTAATTCATGGGAATTACACTCGCTCGATGCGCGTGTAAGTGTGCAGTTCACTTAAACGGCTCGGTTGTCGAGTTGAAGATTTCTTGCATTGCTTACTTGATTTCCAGCTCACACTCACAGAGTTCAAAATAAAAGTCTGGTCACAGTTAATAGATTAATTGCTAACTCGTTATAACAGAAGCATATCGGTTTTATGCTTCTGTTTGTAAAGATAGCTTAAGCTATCTTTACAAACAGAAGCATGGTTGTGATGATCATTTTCTGTTGAGTTTAGTGATTACCCTGGCATAGCTCAGCAGACCAAACTCTCTCCTCACCTGTCGAAAAACATATTTCCTGATTCATGTTTGGGTTTTGTCACTGGCCATTATGTAACTATTTACAGTGGTTGGATTCAGTTTGTCAAAACATGCGGAATGATAAACCAACTTACTGTGTCAACACCTCCTGCAAACAGAGTAAAAGTGTTGCCATAAATTTCTTCCGGGGTCAAGTCCTCACGTGTTAGCAGGTAAGTTAACAATGAAACAGCTATGGAAAAATAAATAACAAACAGTTTTTAGTTCATTACTCTGTGCACTAACTCTGTACCTTATTTGTTGGTCCTAAAACCAGAGAACTGATACACTTTTGTTGACCTAACTGAATACAATTTAAGTCAAAGTAATTTTTTTGGGGAAGGGAACACTTGGAAAGACCCTTCTTTATCCCATGTTGTCGTAGACATGTAATGTTGCTCTTGTGACTTGTAGAAATGGGTTGGGAAGGGATCTACATTGTGGTGTGCTAAGAGCCTTTTAAAACACCACAGCATTTAGTGGAATCTGATGATTTAATCCATAGAAGTCAGGGAGACAGTGTGGTTAGGGAACTAGGCTTACAATCTGTTGGTCCCAGCTTCAAGCCCTCTGCCCTACTACCAGTAACCACCAATTTAATCTCCTGATTTTTCTCCCCGTTTTCATTTCATTGCAAATATAATGAAACAGGTATCATTCCTTAGGCAGAATCTTGCCCATCCAGATTTTACCTTCAGATTCTTGAGAATCATCTGATCCTTTATGAGCCATTTCTTCAAGATCTTTCATTTTCCTATCAATATATCCACGTGTAATTTCAAATGCAGTGTCCGATGCACGCTCAAGCTTGACAAAGTTTGGGGTTTTCATGTATTGAAATAAATTTTTCTCCACAATTCCAAAAACAAAGGCATGGAGGCTTTGAAAAATATCATGCATTGATCCAATGAACCTCAAGGCTTCCTCACTTGGTGGATCATTGTATAACCCAACTCTAGCATCAAAAGCCAATGTGCCCACACCTTAATTAAAACATATAAAACATAAAATGATGAAATTAGACAAAAAAAAAACAAAGACAAAAAGTTGAGAAAAATACAACCAACCTTGAATAGAAGACACTTATTTCTTAGGGAGTGAAATAAACTTGACTTGCCCCTCTCCCTGTTTCCCACATTCTCTTATGTGGGAGAGACTTGGCAGGCTGTTTGAGATGCCAAGAGATAAGCTCTGTATGTTGAGAAACTTTCAGATAATCCAGGAAAGTGAGCATGCATGAAACCACCATCATAACTAGGTCAAAAGTATTGATTTTTCTTTAATTTTATGGTATTAACTTTTACTTCATTTGAAGTACTGCATTTATTCACCTATAAGCCAAGCCCAGCAAATTTGCCAAGACCTCAAACTTGAGAGACCTTGCAATGGGCTTAAGCTTGTTTAAAAAAAAATCCAGAAAACTCTTGCATATGAGCCAAGAAAGATAGCAACCTTTTGAAAGCCTCCCTCACAGGAAACATGTGGTGTTTGTTGACCAAATAAACCCATTCTAATTGATTCTAATTGAAGAGATGCCAACCTCTAGAAATATGAAATCTATAAATTACGTTCAATTTTGGGTCTTGCACATCCTTCCCTTAATTCTTTTCAGGACCTCTTCGTCTCAGTTTCTAATCCCACAAACTATAGTTAAAGAGAATCCAAAACATGAAAAAGAGCCTCCAACTGAAACAAAAACTTCCTTTAGAAATCAGTAACCCTTGAAAATTGTCTCTTAAGAGTCTACAGGACGGTTAACTTTTTTACGGTAATTTTGATCATTTGTATATGTTACTAGGTTACCGTAATAACAATATAAACAGTATCTATATATAAACCCCAAGAAACACCCCTAATTTTAGCTTTATGTGCCTTTAACTAAAAGGGGAGTGAGTGACCACTCTTTCTTATCACTGCATTGCAATAAGTATGTCAACATTCATGATTCTGCCAACCTTTCAAGACATCTGTTAATAAGTAAAATAGCCACCCTAATTTATCATCATTATTATTTAAGACATGCAAACTTACTCTCTGTTGCCCATTTACTCAGTTCACCCTCCAAGTCAGGAATTTCTTTCCCCAATCCGCTAGTCTCTTTAAGTTTTGCAAAGTGTTCCAGTGTGTCTTTTGTAACTGCGTTAAAGTTGTCAATGTTTTCCTCCAACACTTTTGGACGCATCAGTTTTGGGGCTACTGCTTGTCTAACTCTTTGCCATTCCTTACCATTTCTGTGTGGTATTAATATTCAATTAAAGCACATCCTTGAGGGAACATAGACATTTGCTCTGTACAAGGGAGACTCCAAGTTAACTCAGGATAGTTGACAAATTAAAGGTAAGGTTCCTTTGAGTACAATGATTGAGAAATCAGGGGAATAAGTATGCAAATGATCAATATGTTTAAAGATTTTTCTCTGTTTCACATGATCTTAGTCAACTTTGGATTGTATACCCATGTTTACTATGGACTACTAGTGGCTCACATGAAATTGAAATTATAAATTGTAAATCTAAATTCAAATATAACACACTAGGTGAACAAGTTATATTCACTAGTCCATGTTGTGAATAGGCTCCATTGATGCAGGTTGCGTCTAATACATGTGTACCTCAAATAATTCTATGTTTTAAAACCACTCCATAATATATGGTCTGCAGTACATTTTATATCAGCCATGTTGAAGAGTCACTGGGAAACACAATGCCCAGTAATACATGTTTGTTTCTAATATGTGTTCCCCTACACACACACTCTAGTGATACATGTGTTTCCCTTCAAAGATGGCAGCCAATCAAGATCTGTTTCTTCAACTGCCTTATTCCAATGAGCAGTTAAATGTTTCAAATTATATCAAACTGGAGCATTGCTTTTTCTCAGAGGCTTCCAGGAAAAGTCTTTTTTTTCAAAAATCTACCACAGATCTAGAACTATATTTCTATGCTTAGCAGAAAGAAGAAATAAAATTAATTTTACTCTGCTTGTCAAGCTCTTGTGATGGGAACACTTTTTACTCACCCATGGGGCTTCAGTGATATGTGTAACCCCTAATTTCACACATACAATGTACTCCCAATTAAAAATCATAGCCTCAGTTCAAATTTGACCACTACTACTAAATTAAATGCTAAGAATGGTTCAATGTAATGTGTATCTCCTCACTCTTCTGAAGAGCAGAGTGGTTAAATTGTGTTTCCATCAAATCCATTTTATTTCTTGCAAAAATCTCAGTTACACATTGCAAATATTAGCGAGGCCAATTTGTAGGCTGAACTATCATCAAACAAGTTAGAAATTATTCTGAGTAGTTTAAATTGAAAATTTACAGTTGTGCAAGGCAAGGGTACTAAGGCTTCTCACTAAGGGTTCCCTCAAAATCTGGGAAGCTTGATATTTTTGAGTTTGGTTTATTTCAGCACAAAGCTTGTTTTACTCAAAACATTTTGCTCTTCTTTATTTTCCACATTCAGTGCATCCTAGGTTTGGGAACAACTTATAAGAAGGGCCTTGAGATCTAAGAGCCTGTTTACATAGAGATCAGGTAACCTGCATAGCTGGGTTAGCCTGTTGTCCCTATGAGTTGTTATTAATATATGATTTCTTTTTATCTTGATCACATTAACACGATAAGTTGGGTAACCAGCCTTGGCAGGCTACCTAGTCTACCATGGTTACAATTTGCTATGAAAGCATTTTAAGGTGGGACAACCCAACTGGTACTGGGTTACATTCATGCACTGGAAACTTCACCTTGGAATTCTGGGGTTTTAAGATTGTATGTAAATATGGGCTATTTTTCGAACATGGCTAGGTGGCTTACCTAACCTACCTACCTGCTCCACCTTCAAAAAAAAGCAAACTCTTCGCTCCAACACAACCCAAATTGCCTGCCACTTTTTCTGTTTATTTGGAGCTCTGTGTTTTGTGTTTGTTTCTACTCCCCACCAGGGAAACAGTTATTACTGGGAATAAGTACTTGAGGAAACACTTAGCACTGTGACAAAGTGAAATATTTTGAAACTTTCTAACGGCCAAGTGACCTACAGTTAGATAGACATGTATGCTATGTGCTTGATCCTCCATCGCTATTGGTCTGTATTCGAGAGCTAAATCGTTTCCTTTTCCAGTCCTCCTTTTCGCTGACGACTCAAACCCAAAGGGTTTTTTCTTATCACAATTGCGGTTACTAAGCATTAGTCCAGTTTCGACTAATGACCACGTTAATTCGTAATATGGTATTTGATTGAAAAATAAGTTAAAATGTAAACACAAAGAAATTTCAAACGCAGTAAACAGAAATATCAAAAGATTTGCAGAACAAACGCTAGCCCAACTGAAATTTTCTGAAGGTTGACACATAATTAATGCCGACAAAATTATCCGAGCAAATAATTCACTCACTTCCAAATATCAACTGCATCAGTGGGACAAGCAAGTTTAAAGTTAGTTTACTCAAGGCTTATACACTTGCCTCAAAGTCTAGGGAATAATCGTACCTGGCCTGATAATCTGAAGATCAAAAACTTTCACGAATACTAGTCAAGGTACTCACAGATTTTCGATCCCAAGAAACATTCCCTTTCTTCTCCGAACTTCTACGAGCGCATCAATTGGTGGCCTGTAAGGATATTTTCCCTCTGCACGAAACACGGTTTGAATGTCGACTGGATCCATGACATGGACAACAGGACTTCTATCAGAGACAGACTGCTTAAATATTGGGCCATACTGGTTGAATAGCTTGTCGGTCAATTTATAAGTTTTGGTAAATCCTTCAGAAACGCGATAAAACTCTATCGCTGGTACATATTTCCCTTGAGGTCCAGGGATTTCATTGAACGGCAGAGGTTCGACTTCGTTTTCTGATGGAGAAATCTTTTCTGCTGCTTCAGCTCTCTGGAAGTGAACTTTCGCGAAAGATGAAATTGGATAAAAGCTTCGCAAACGGACACAAGGTGCTCGTACAAAAGCAAATGCCATAGCGATCATCTCTGCGCCCCGTAACATAAATGACACTCCAAATAAGTAAAGTAACAAGCAGTATGATGTCACTTAGCGGCTCTTAATTCAGATCCGGGGAGGTGCGATCAGTCAGCCTTATCACGGGTAAGTACTAAAACAAGGAACGACCTAAAACCACCTAAAACCACCTACAACCATCTACAACCACTTGCAAACTATCTAAAACCATCTAAAACAAGGCATAAATGTCTAAAATAAGGCGAAACGACATGTCACGTACACGAAATACGAGAATCAAACGAAACCTCTACCTCCCCCTGAAATCTTACTCTCCCTGGTCCCATGTATAATCAACCATCTCACGAAATGAATGCGATAGCATGCTAATTATTTTATATTCCCTCAGCAAAAGACTTAAAGAACTTTATAAAACGAACTAACATGTTATAAAAAATAATACATTGGGAATCATACATAGGCGCGCGTATATATGGAAGTTTTCGTAATCATGATTTAAAGCATTTTCCATCTTAAGAGTCAGCGCCAACGCACTCTACCATTGTTATTCGAGGATTGTCGATTCATTTATTTGCATTCATTAATGAGGACGGATTCTCTTCCCAGAAAAGGGCTATCGTGTTTATATGATAAACAAAATAATACATGGTTGCTTGTAGATATGGAATTTCGCTTCTTGTGTTCAACTCGACATCTCACTCGTTCACTGCGCTCACTCGTGAGCTATCGAGTTAAACACTCGAAGATTAATTCCATATCTACGCGCGCCCATGTATTATTCCCTATTTATTATTTTTTGTAACTTGTTAGTTCATTTTGTAAAGTACTTTAAAGGGCATGTAAACCCAAAAATACATGTTTTTCTTATACTATGTAAAAAGTGGCGTAGAAAACGAATTTGAAATTAGTTTTGTCCAATTCGACTTATTTTAGGAGAAAATCGGCATTATCAACTGAAATTCCATTTCCGGTAAAAACAATAGCGAGAAGTCGTGACGTAAGCGGTGGAACCAAAATATTGCGCAACACATATTTCCCAGTAGAACTGGTGTGGGAGTTCGTGTAAGAAGCGGTAGTTCGGAAGATGTTTTTTCAGAAGGTAGCGACTCGAATGCCTTAAGCTTAGTACATGACAGCGCTGGGGATAATCCAGAATCTTTAGGAGAGTCTGGGTCACGTCCGCCGCGTAGGGTTCACCGAAGCGATCCGCACGAAGACAGTACAGAACATGTCGACAGCGATGCGACCGTCTCGGAAACTCAGACTGGTATTTAATTTACTTTGTGATTTATTTGTATTTGACATGAAAATGCAATACAGCGAGGGTACAATCTAAAGGAATGCAACAGAATTTTTTTAAACTTGAGCTTCTGAGAGTGTTTTATATAAAATTATCAAAGGTGCGAGTGTGGAACTTGTCAACCAATGCCGAAAACTCATGAAAGTGTTTGTTGTACGGAAATCGGGCAATTGTGGCAAAATGGTCTGAAACCCAGATAAGTTGTATCACTGAGCATCCAGGTTTTCAGTCAATTTGCCTCGATTTCTGGGTGCTGGAGACGGCCAAGTACGCTTACAGGCAGCAGTAAAGCACAGATAATCACACCAGAAACGAGTAAGCTAAATATTTTCTGTTTCATCTGTTTTGTTACATTTTGAGATCGATTTACTTGAGTTGTTTCTGCCATTGATTTAATAATACAATACTAGAGCTAGTTGTTTTTCGCTTCTTTCCTGGCAGGAAATTTCGTTAAATTGCCTACAGATAGCTTGTTCGTTGGTGTTGGGGATATCTCAGCAAACACTTTAGGGTCGCTGTGCTATCTTGTGCGGTAAACAATATCCTTCATCTCAGAAGCATTTCCATCGATAAAACAAGTTGTATCATGTGCATTTCCTTGTGTGGCCTTCATAATTATCCAACCCTGTTTGTGTTTGCTTCGATTTGCATTATTGAAAAGATAGTTTTGCAAGCTGAAATCAGGATCTTTTAAGTTGTACTCAAAATGATGAATATTGTCCTACTGACCTTTGAATGTATTTTCACTGCTGTGAAAACCGTGACACAAATTCTTCTGCTGTTTCTCTGCAGGGTTTCTCAAAGGAAGCACTAAGTGGGGCTGGCATGGATTTTCTTATAGAACATAAGGGTTGATTATGGGATCCTGTATAGAATTCTTTGTATAGAACCGACAAAATTCCAGATCACGTTATAACACACTGATATCAACGAATTCTCTTTCTTTGATACGTGTTTCGACAGGCAAAGGTTCAGACATGTCAGTGTCTTTTACGGGCTCAGCGCTGGCTCCCAAACAACTGGCTTCCCCATAATCTTTCATTAAATGAGAAAAAAGATGTTTTTAGAGAACCAATAAAGCTGTTGTTGTTTAATTAACGAAACGTTCTCATGTAAATCGATTTTGTACTTTCTCTGTTGACCTCTAACTTTGAAGAGCTCAACTTCTTTCTCAGTTTGGTCAGCCACTTCCGAATCCTCGTCGTCTGCCGACTGTATGGGTCGTTTTTCGTCTTCCGAATAATTTGCTTCTGGTGAGGCCTGAATCGTCGGTACAGCACCAGGAATAAAAATGACTGCTACAAACAACAGAACGTTCGAACGGCTCGACGAAATCGGCTATTTTCACTTGAACAAATTTCACAAATTGTCGCTTCAAATTTGCGTCATTTGGAAATATTTGCATTGTATGCCCAGTTTTGTTTGAATCAGTACAAAACTGGACGGCACAACGCTTCACCATTACGAAAAAATTGATTATATTGAAGCAAACTGTACGTAAAAAAATCATGACGAGACCAGCAAACAACGGCTGTAGAAAAGACTCCTTCGTGCCTCACGCGATTATAAAACGAGACTTTGGAGGATCCACCCGTGACGTCACAGGAAAGATGGCGCCATTCAAGATGGCGAATGTTTCGAATTTGGAAGAGCTTTTACAAAGTGAAAATGGACTTTTGAGAATAAACGAATGGTACCTTTGGTGTACTTGATATATTTACTAAACATCTATGTGAAAAGAAAATGAACGTTTTTTGGGTTTACATGCCCTTTAAGTCTTTTGCTGAGGGAATATAAAATAATTAGCGTGCTATCGCATTTCATTTCGTGAGATGGTTGATTATACATGGGACCAGGGAGAGTAAGATTTCAGGGGGAGGTAGAGGTTTCCTTCGATTCTCGTATTTCGTGTACGTGACATGTTGTCGTTTCGCCTTATTTTAGACATTTATGCCTTGTTTTATATGGTTTTAGATAGTTTGCAAGTGGTTGTAGATGTTTTTGAGGTGGTTGTATGTGGTTGTTGAAATTTTTGAGGTGGTTGAAGGTGGTTGTAGGTGGTTTTAGGTTGTTCCTTGTTTTAGTACTTACCCCTTATCACGCTATTCGATTTTGATGAAAGTAAATTATCCTCTCTTAAAATAGGCTCGAA
>NC_142674.1:587500-635000 GCF_964200805.1 Pocillopora damicornis
TGTTTAGAGAGGTTATAGTTCTAAACATTTCCCCTTCCTCAACCTAAGCGTGGAGTGGAAAATTATTACACATATAAACATTCCTATCACCATTCTAACAAAGATAAATTTAATTTCTTTTTCGCCTGGAAGGATCATTGCTTTACTCAACTAGACCCTGTGAGCAGGGTAACTGGGATACCTGGGTGGGACTAGATCCTTGGGATCAAGTGTAGTTATACTACGAGTGTAAGACTAGTATACTGAAATAGTGAGCTCAAAGTCTGGCTAAGGGATACACCTATCTCAAAAAAGTTTGTCATCAGGCGATAGGTGATAGGCCATCCCAAGACGGAAAGGAGTCATGGATATACAACTCAGTAAATAGTTCTTGTTGAGTGTTGTACATTTGTTATTTTAACTGGATAACAGTTTTTCTGTATAGTACTCTGTTACAAACAGAGCAAATATAATATGGACCTTCCCTTATTTTGCTTTGAAAAGCTGTGATCTTATAATATAAATCATGTTGAACTGAGTTTCTATAGGCTTCCATATTAGCTTGGACTTGTGATATAACCCTATCTTTGTCTTCAGGATCCAGTGTTATATACCATTCTGCTTTGCCAGACAAAAGTTTTCCTTTTTCTTCAGGATTCAATGACTTATACCATTCTGCTCTTTCCTGTTTTTGTGCAGAATTGAGGGAGTTAAACCATTCTGCTTTCTTTTGTTTTTGTGCAGTATCCAGTGATTCATACCAAATTGCTCTGCTAGACAAAAGATTTTGTTTTTCTGCAGAACCAAGTGATTTATACTGATCTGCTGATTTGGACGAAAGCTTTTCTTTTTCTTTGGGATCCAGTGATTTATACCATTCAGCTCTGCGAGATAAAAGCTTTTCTTTTTCTGCAGGATCGAGTGACTTGTACCATATTGCTTTATCAAGCAAAACTTTTTTTTCATGGCAGGTTCCATTTGTGCATAGCTTTCTTTTCTCCTTTTTGCATGTAGTTCTTTCTGACTACGAGACTTATTTTTAGCCTCTTCTTTTTGTCTTCCAGCATTTGACAAATTAGTTGAACAACATATAAATTTAATACAATATTCTACATCTTTACTATGGAATTGCTCTTTTACAATATCCGCTAATGACTGAATAAGAAAATCTGTCACTCATTTTTTCAAATATATCAAGTGTGCCATTGTGTGCCATTGTGTGCCATTGTGTGCCATTGTGTGCCATTGTGTGCCATTGTGTGAACTGAGTCTTATAATATAGTGCTGAACACTTTTTGCTTTTGTTTTCACATTACTGTGCTAAAAAATACAGCTGAAGCAATAATTTGAAATCCACATTAAAAACCCAGTATTATCCTTAGTATTATCTGTGATTAACTTCTGAACCAATAGTTTGCTTCCAAGAGATGTTCAGCATAGTATTTCTTGTTTCTCCAAATTAAAGGCAATATTAAAATCTGCATCATATACTTGAAGTGGATTTGGAAATATTTGGAAATTTTTGATAGTCAGTGGATGGTTATTGCCATTGAGTTTTTCTTTGTAAAACTTGTTTGCATGGTCAGTGATTCTATTTAGAGTCTGTTAATTCCAATACCCACAATATTTGATGATGGAAAAACAAATGCTTTAAAAAGATGTGGCACAACAGCATAACAAGGGGATATGAATGGTTGTAATTTCAGAATCTGTATGATTTGCTTCAGGGGGGAGAGCTGACAACTGTTGATTAGATATATCTGTCATATCACATTGTTCTTCATTAATATGTACACCTTTGAGTTGAAATAAAACATTTGAAAATAGTTTATTTGCCCATTTAAGGTGTTAACTTCTAACAGTACACGAGTTTTTTGAGAATGGGGCATACCATATGAATCTCTACTATGAGAATCAAACATCTTAAACTTACCATCACCATTACAGTAAAAACCTACTGTAATACTAAGGATTGTTAAAAGAAAGGAATTATAATTTTGTCCTAGCAAAGCCTGCATAGCATTAGCAAATGACATACAATAATTGAAATCTTGTACTTGACAAGTACCATGTATAGTACCAGTATAGCTTGGACTATACTGAAGCTGTTAATTAATATTAAACACTATTACCATTTATTAGACTTCTGTTAACAGTAAATATGATTGCCTGGGTAGACTAGATAGGCCAGAATACAATTTATTACCAATGTTCATGATGTTAACCAAGTCCATTGAGGATACAATACCATTCCCCTTGTTATATATGAGGGAAGCAAGTGACATAGCTGCACACTGTGTACCAGCATTTAACCATTTTGGATCACAGTTAGTTGTCATGGTGTTGAGGGCCCATCGACCACTGGGTACTATTGCGCAATTTTTTCATTTTGCGGTTGAGGAAAATAAAAAAACTAGACCCTGTGAGCAGGGTAACTGGAATACCTGGATGGTACTGGATTCTTGGGATCTAGTGTAGTGATACTAGAGGACTAGTAGATTAGTGCGCTCAATTTCAATTTCAGCATCTGCATGATTTGCTTCGAGGGGGACAGCTGACAACTGTTGATCAGAAATATCTGTCATATCACATTTGTTTTTCATCGATATGTACACCTTTGAGTTCAAATAAAACGTTTGGATTTTGATAAGGACCTTGAAAATAGTTTATCAGCTCATTTAAGGTGTTAACTTTTAACAGTACACAAGTTCCTTGAGGATGGAAGACGACAAAAAAACAAAGGCGTTTTGTGACTGGGATACCACAGGTATCCCAGTAATAAGCTTGTGGCTCCCATTGCGTGCCTACATTTTTACGTCTACATCCGGGAAATCGATTGTGTGCTTTGTCGAAGAAGCACCTGTCGTGTTAGTGCGGACATATTTGTTAACCGAAGGTGTTGTTCGTGTTGGACACTCTAAACTCGAAACAGTCGGTAAGTTTTATTGTATTTCATGTGCTTTGTGATTACGCCCGCTTAAGTGTAATGTTTTTGTAACAATCTGTCTTCATTTTATAATCGGAGTCTCACTTGAGGAGTCTAATTCAGAATTTCAGTTTTTGTATTTTGATTTTCTACTACAAAGCCACAGAGAACTCAGTGGTGCCCCAAGCTCTCCTTACTAAGTTCACACGACCTAAGTTTCTTGCATATTGCTGAGACCAATAATGTTGTAGCGTCTCGTGAAGCAATCGGATACGAAGAAAGTCAAACTTGGCATGGCTATATAGCTCGTTCTAGTCAGTAAGCTTCTTCCTCACGAACGTAAAAAAGGAAGGAGCTTAAAAATTTATTTTCATTTCCGACAATTGTGGATTTTCTTAAAAAATGATTTTCAAACGGCAAAATGTTAAGTGACTTGAGCTTGTTGTTAAAGAGCTTATTTTTAATTTAAATATAGATACTGCGAAATCAAGCAATTTGCCGAGAGATGTCCATCATTCAGACCATGTAAAAGCGCGCTACTTAGCAACGCAGTAAAAAATTAATTAGCCACAGCGGTTGGATCACCTAGGTAACATGATAATTTGTTGCTCGCTTGAAAATTCCATTTGTATTCGTAATGAGAACTTATGTAATAATTATTTTACAAAAGGAATTACTAATGAAAGAAATGCAGTACATTCATGATTACGGTGAAAATAATTCGAGATATAATATTTTGGCTTTCAAACTTCAATTTCGATTTATTTCTTTCTTTGGCATAAGGGTTTTGTGTGGCTTACAGGAAGTGTAAACCACGCAATGTCATGATCCAAGATATTCCTGCTTGATTAGTTACATTGAACAGAGCGCTTGTTACGTGGTTTATTATCGTGGAGGATAAGTTCCAGTCTACGCTCAGCTAAGTTACGTATGCTTCAAAGCTTTGGAAAGCGGCCATTTTGTATACATGGCTGTAACATGTTGTCGAAGATAGTTTTTTATCTAGTTTTTGTTCATCTTCGTTGCTTTGATTTCACATGCAGGCTTTCCTACAATCGGCTTTTCTTCTAAGTGCGGATCACAGGGAAGAGTTGTGCTCTCACAGGCCAGAATTTCATGGTCTGGACCTTTAGTGCAGGTTGCACCAGGTTGAATATTGACTCTCGGTGCGATCACGTTTCACATAAGTCATTTACCGAAACGTTTTTTATCCTGAATTTCTGTTATACAATATACAATTTTGGTTAAACTGCAGAATACCCTGCCAACCTTGTCATTACATGTCATTGAATAAGAACAGAATAAACAATTTTTTAGCCAATAAGTGAAAATAGGACCTTTTGTTGCCATTTGAAAATCAAACACTGCTGTTGTCTGGAAATTCAATGCGACGGCCTCTTCAAATGAAATTATTCTTTCATGTTTACATAGCTAGACCGATAGAAGTCACAAATGTCTAACACCTGAAACTGCAGTTTATCGTTAACATGAAAACCTTGGCGCTTAATGTCTATTGTGATTGATTCCAAACTTTGGGGAAGTAATACACCGAAACTCAGTGACAAAGTGATTTCGCTTTTATAAAAATACAAATATTTTAATATTTTAAAAAATACAAATTGTACATTTCCTGTGAATGTGTATCTTTCATGTATACATTACTAATAAGTAATAACATGATTTCTCATGTGGTAACCACTGGTAAATTTTTCAAATACTTCAAACTGCACACACCCTATGAGCTCATAACATTTGTTGTTTGTGAAAAGTTTACCTGTGCTTATTTAGAATACCAAAGTAACACTTAGACTTTGAAGAGTTTTTATGAAGACAGTTTAATGCAACTGACATTTGTTATGTTTATAGTTAGAGCTACTTTATGTGGATTAAATAACCATCAGCATCCTCGGAGACCCAGTGTTCAAATCACGTATTTAGACCCCCCTAAAAGCACAGATCAATTCCCAATTGTCACAGTCATTCTGAATTTGATTGGTACCAGAAGTTCAATGTTTTTGTGGCAAATGAGGGTGAAGCAGGTCTCACAAGTCCTCTTGTATGCTCTAACACAAATTATAATAAAGTTCGGATATAACGCGTGCTGTCATTGGTTGAAAGAGCGTGCTCCACGAGAGTATAGAGCATAAAGCTGAGCTAAAGCTGTTACGCCATCTGTCAAATTGTATTATTTTGACCTTTTTCCTGGACTTCTCTCTGGCTTTTTTTTTCGTTAATTGAAAGTGAAATTTCGGAACAAGCGAGCCGGCAAGTAGCAACAGAAGAACCAAAAGAAGGTTTTTAAAAAGGCCAGGCACCGTAATTTATGTTGTTATAACGTGAACAGAGACGAAAATCCTCAAGGAGAAAACGAAATAGACAAGCTTACGTACGGTAATGAAAATCAAACACAGCCAACACTCGTATAGTATGTAAAGTTTCGTGATCAAAAGCAAAACAGAACAAAAAAAAACAGGAATGACGAAAAATATAACCAGACTGGCATAACTGTTAACATTCATACTAATCATGCCGCTGTCAGAGCGACTGCGATCACGCTGAGGTCCATCGCGGCTAGCTCATCATGGCGATCTTCGGTCATCGCAGTGAAGCAAGCCTCAGGAACTACATCGGCCTCCCTTCAAGTGAAAAAATAAGAGCTTGCTCTGATATCCTTTCCGATGCGTTGAGTGGAAGGCCACACCAGTCACTGCGGCCGAGTGTCACGGCGCTGTCATCCCGAACGATCTTTATGTTCCCGTGAATTCGGTTGTCGTTCATTAATAAAACACTCGCCTTGAACTGTTTGTTTTCCACTTGTCATGTGAAAAAACTTACGTGTTTTCATGAGCCACAGTTCGGTCTAGTTTCACTGAACATTTCACTTTCAGATTCTGTATTAGAGACTAAAAAACTTTAGGCAGAAGCGTTAAATTCGACCTGCCGAACTATTCAAATTTTTAACTATTGCAGAATGTGAACTTTATGGGTTTTTGAACTTTGATTGTTTGACATTTTTTGACAGCTTTAATCTTGTACAGCCAATCAGATTATTTGAACCATTCTAGCAGGGATTCTGATTGGCTTATTGTAGCGTGCTTTATGAGAGTATATAGCATGCTGACGACACTGTTGTTCGCTTTGGAAGTAAAGTTTGTTTTGAAAATTGAAAGCAGTGCTTGGGGAATTTAACGTATTCTTTATTATAAAACAAATAGAGAAGCCTTGACTGTGCTCTGTTCTGTTATAAAGCACTTAGGAAGCGGCTAGAGCACTCAAGAAGTGGGGAGAAACACTCGACTACGTCTCGTGTTTCTCCCTACACTTCTCTATTGCTTTAGCCGCTTCCTGCGTGCTTTGCAACAGAACAGAGCAGTCAAGGCTTCTCTATTTGTTAAGTGATACATGAAGTTCAGTTGCTTACCATGTTAGTTTTGGACCTTTTTGTACAGTAGATTAGCACTTTGCATGATGATGTCACGTTGACCATTTGCATGATGATGTCAAGTTGACCTATTCATTTTATGTCTCCACATAGCTTGAATTTGGTAAACACACTGGCATAAAATTGCAATTTCAAGAATACGAAAACTTGAAAGATTCTGGTACTTGAAATCATGATACCATTATGCACTTGCCTGTACATTGAACTCTGTTGTGTTTAAGTTATGTTTCTGATTACTGTTCCTGAAATCTATTATGGTGACACTCTATCCCTACTGAACCTTCTGTTAAGTAAAACCTCAAGGTTAAATTGTAAATCTTATTGGGTTAAAAATGACTAGCAACGTTAATGTAACGTTAATTCAGAGTACTACTCAACATATGATTCATTAAAATTTTGCTTGTGCTCTGATCTTGTTATGCACCTATCTTTTTTCCCTAGATTCTTCCATTTGCAACCCATATCCACCTACCTCAACTAAATTTTTCAGTGTTCTTTATTGAAAATACAGTCCCACAAAAACCAAATAAAATAATTACAGTAAACGTTTTGCTCTCGACCAACTGAAAATAGAACTTTGTGCCCTAATGGTCAATAGAAACTTATGCTCAGCATTGTGTTACTTTCCAAAATTAGTCATACGTTCAAACCAAATCAAGCTCCCAATAGCTTCTAGTGTATACTACATCGTTTCCCGAATGTTCTGGCCCTTCTGCAAAGTTTTGTTCTCTTGTACTGGTATGCAAAATGCAAAAAAAAAAAAAAAAAATGCTTCCCTAGAGTTAATTTCATATCACTTGCCTTGAAAAAGACAATCAACTTACAATTTTCGTAATGTTCGTACTTCGTAATGTAAACAGAATCATGACTGAATCTATCAGGCCACTATGAGAGATGACGCTGACCTTTTTTCAGTTCCTAAAATCCTTAGTTTACATGTGCAACCTTTGTTGTCAAAATGAGACCTCTATAGCAAAGTTTGGCCAATAACCCTCATCTTCAAAATGAACATTCCAGGACTATTATATGCTAGTTATCTTTTTTTATTGATTGAGAGGAACAATATTGAAAACTATCTAACCGTAATCAGATATTTGCTCTTTTAACAGAAACTCAATAAGACACAAGCCACTAAAAAGCAGCTCAATTTCGCAAGCCACACACGTACGCATTGCGGACCTATTTTTTAAAAGGACATCTTAAGTTAAATAAAGTAAAAATGGAGAATGAAGTATCGAAATTATTGCGCTTGAATATGCGTTTGCACTTTGCTGAGCCTCTAAAGGGGCAATCGAGGTGTGACGCTTTCACATTAGTAGTCAAATCGAGGGCTTGTCTTTCTAATCAAGTCACGCATAGCGCTAGACGGAAAAAGTCACATTTTCTTTATCACCTGCAATAGCTCGTATTTACGCAATAAAACTTCTTGTCGAGGGTAAGAACTCTCTTGGATTGGTGCCTTTAGAATTCTTTATTGTGGTCGACTGCTGTAGAAGACAGATCTGAACTCAGCCACAGTGTCTACCTTCTTACAGTTTTAAATGGCCTAATTTCTCTGTAGGATTACTGACCTAGAACAAAGAGAACACTATGGATAAAGTAGTGATACCAGCCGATCAGTCAGTGGAAGATCTTTTCAATTCAATGCCACCCACAAGGCTAGGAATTGCCATCGGCATCGCTAATGAAACATCTTATGAGTGGAGTGGAACGAATGTATTCTTCTTTTCTGGTAAACCTGGGCGAAGAACTTTACCTGAATTCGTGAGAAGAGATCAAGTAGCACTGTTCACTGCAACCAAAACTAATAACAATAACTTGTGTGGCGTCGCATTGCAAATTCCTACGTTAAGCGACTCGAGCTTGTTGTTAAAGAGCTTATTTTTGTGTGAAATATAGATGCTGAAGAAATGAAACATTTTGCCGAGAGATGTCCATCATTCAGAGCACATTAGAGCGCGCTACTTTGCAATGCAGTAAACTAGCCACATGCCGGCAGGATCACTACGGTTATCTTTTGTTGCTAGCTTGAAAATTTAATTGGTATTCGTAATGAGAACTTGTGAGATAATTATTTCCAAAAAGGAATAACTAAGGGAAGAAATGCAATACATTCATGATTACAGTGAAGACAATACGAGATATAACATTTTGGCATTTTAAACTTCAATTTATTTCATTCAGCAGCACAAGGTTTTTTTTAAGGACATCTTAAGTCAAGCGCAGCAACAAAATGGAGAATGAAATATCGATATCATAGGGCTTGAGTATGCGTTTGCACTTTGTTGAGCCTCTAGATGGGCAATCGAGGTGTTACGCTTTTAAGTTAGAGGTGAAATCGAGGGCTTGTCTTTCTAAACAAGTCATGCATAGCGCTAGACAGAGAAAGTCACATTTTCTTTCTCACTTGCAACTGCTCGTATTTACCGATAAGACTTCTTGTCGAGGATAAGATAACTCTCTTGGATTGGTGTCTTTAGAACACTTTATTGTGGCCGACTGCTGAAGAAGACAGAACTGAACTCAGCCACAGTGTCGTTGCCATCTTAAAATTTTAAATGGCCTAATTTCTTTGTAGGATTAGTGACCTAGAACGAGTAGAACACGATGGATCCAGTGATACCAGCCGATCAGTTAGGACCAAAAGTTCTGGAAGAAGTTTTCAAATCACTGTCACCCACAAATCGGGGAATTGCCATTGGCATCGCCAATGAAACATCCCATCAGTGGAATGCAATGAATGCATACTTCTATTCCGGTTCCCTCGGCCCAAATGTCCTACCCGAATTCGTGAAGAGCCAGGAAGCAATTCTGTATAAGGCCACGAAACCAACTGGTCTACCAAGTGGAAGTGCGGGCGTGATTACCTTCTTCATCCCAGATGACAACATGACCGTAGCAGCCATGTTCAGTGTACCATTCTCCCGCCCTTTGTATAGAAACTGGTGGAATGCCAAGGTTTATCGCAATAAGGAAGTACCTGACTATGATATGTGGTCTCGCATGTACAATCAAGAACCCTTCGAAGGTGATAACGGCTGGCATGAGAAAGAATTAGGTGAAGGTTACCACGTGAAGGGCTACATGACAAGCTCAAGCCGATGTAAGCTACAGTTAAAGATCTGGAAAGAAGCTGACAAGGATATGTCGTCTCAAATGTACTATCAAGAACCCTTCGAAGGTGATAACGGCTGGCATGAGGAAGAAATAGGTGAAGGTTACCACGTGGAGGGCATCATGACAAGCTCAAGCCGATGTAATTGTTGTTTTGAGCGTCAAAGATTAATTCGGTTGATCGAACGTGTAGCGTCGTCATTCAGACATAGAAAGATTGTTCCTTCTTCATTGCCAAAGGCTAACTGAACTTTATTGATAAACACGTTACACTTATACAAGTATAAGAGTTTACTGACTTATAGTAATTTTACAGCATGCAGGTATTTTCCAGTACAGTAGGATTACTGCGAGTAGTACATTTACTGAATTAAGTACAAAGTGCTCACCTTAGAACCCATGCTAAGGTTGTTGTCAACAATTAAGATAGGTACATGTATAATCAATACACTACAGAATGCATTAACTATGTTGTTGTTCATTTGTGAAGTTTTGCTAGAAGTTTTTATGTTAGTGTTCTGCCAACGATTGTTTAATCTTCCTAAGTCAGTTGGCTAGCATGCCCACACATGCGCGATGCCTACAAATATTAATTAAAAAAACGTGTACTTTAGAGTGACTAGTAGTGGGAGAATCAAAGAAAGAGTAATCGATTAGAGTTTGAGTCAGTCGACCAAGTTATCCAGAGTGAAGTAACTTTTATGTAATTAAGATTTTATAAGAGAACCGGTAGAGATTGAAGAAGACTTAAAAGACAGGTCGAGTGTACTTTTCTAGCTGAGCCCAACAACTCAGTGGTAAGAGTACAAAAATAAGGTAATTTGTTGTTAACATGCATACTTACTTTATTCGTCCCAAATGGGCTTTTTAGAATAAAGAAATAATTAAGACTATATACTATTAATTTACTAAGCTAATTAGCTAGTAAATAGCATAAATAAATAAATTAATTAATAAATTAATAAATTAAAGTTAAAATTAAATTAATTAAATTAATAAATTAATTGATTTAATTAAATCAAATTTAAATAACAAAAGCAATTAAGTCTTTAAAAAGTTTGAGGTAAGGCTTCTCTTCGAGCCACGTTTGAAGTCCTTTAGTGTCGGGTTCAACTTAAGATTAGAGTCTAACGAGTTCCCGAGTTTGACTGTCCTGTAGTAGAAAGTTCTTTGTCCTGTGGCGGTTTTATACAGAGGAATATTTAGCACCTGGGAGTTCCTCGTTGTACGCTTAGTGATGGTAGCTCTCTGGATATATTTAGAAAATAAAGAGTCTGGTGTGCACCCAGTCGTGCATTGAAAGGCCATTATTGCGTGGCGATAATGCAACTGTCTTCGAGGTAGCCTCTTTAAATCTTTAAGAATGGGGGAAATGTCGTATTTCCTTGAATTGCTGACGATACGGGCCGCGAAATTTTGCACAGCTTGGATCCTACTCAGGTTGTGCTCTGAGGTGTTGCCCCAAAAATTACAACAATGATATAGCTTGCTAAAGACCACGGCATTAATTCCAATAGTTAAGGTGGTTGAGTCAAAAGCATGTTTAACTCGATTAATCTGGCCTAGGCGTGCCATACAACTAGATACTGTTGAAGCTATGTGATCATTGTATGTCAAACAAGGATCCAGAATAACTCCTAAGTCCTTAGCAACGGCAGCCGGTCTAATTTTCTTTCCTAATAAAGTTAGACTGACATCCTCTACTTTGCTGGCTATCGCTCTGCTGCCAAAAATAATTGAAATAGTTACGGTTTTAGTAGGGTTAAAAAGAAGTTGGTTTCTAAAGGCCGATCCAGTTACTACTGGACCGACTTAATCAGCATAAGTCTTCATTCAATTTAGTAATCGCGTTTGCCTGGTCCTGTAGGCTGAAATTAGTATCAGTTTAGTATCATCTATGTAGCACTGTGGCGAGCTGCGGCGTGGAATACTCGGAAGATCATTATTGTAGATGCAAAACAGCAACGGTCCCAAAATGCTTCCTAGTGGCTCCCCACAAGTCATAGGAAGTTGGTCTGATATAGCATTGTGAATATTAACAACTTGGTAGCGCGACCGGAGTAAGCTGTCAAACCATTTGATAGCGATAGGTGACTATCCAATATCCTGAAGCTTGGACAGGAGGATTTCATGGTCAACGCTATCAAAAGCTTTGCTCATGTAGAGCAGCACAGTGGCAGTTAGCTGTTTCTTATCTATGACTTCAAGGATAGTATCAGTTGTTTGTAAGATGGATGTCTCAGTAGAATTCCACTTCTCGTTACCGCACTTCTCGTTCCTCACCATTTGTTTGTTTGCTATTAAAAAGGATATAAGCTGATTGTGGGCAACTCTCTCGCAAATCTTTGAAAGCAGGGTAACAGTGAAATAGGTCTATAATTGTTAGGAATCTCCCAGTCACTTTCTTTCAAAATAGGTGTCCCTTTCGCAATTTTCCAAGCGTTGGGAAATTGAGCAGAAAGATACCAATATCCACCTGATATTGGTGTTATTCCGTTTTCTTTGATCTGTTGTGCCATAAATTCCTTTTCAGTCAGGCGAATTTTCCGTTTCACCTCATGGCAATAGCTCTTGTGGTTAGACCGAGCCAATGGATCTTTAGGTTGTTTGAACTTATGTTTCCAGCATTTCTTGTTGCCATTAGGTCGCGAACTTCATCGGTGATAAAAGGATTCGGTCGTCCCTACAGACGAATGGTATTTAAAGGTGCATGTCTGCCCAAAATTTCGTTAAACAACAAATTAAAAGGCGTAAAGTTCGGGATCGTCGAAGGTTTCCAGAACTGACCAAGGTGCCCTTATGAAGTCGTTATTAAATCTCTCCAAGGAGTAATTTTTGAAACTTCTAGTGGTCATAAACGTAGTTGAAATTCGCTGCTTTTCCTGTCTCCACGTAACATAGACAAGATCGTGATCACTTATTGATGACGACAGAACTTTAACTTGGGTGACTTGCTTCGCGTCTGAGACAAGAATTATATCTAATAAAACTTAGGTGGAATCTGTCATACGTGTTGGCTTAGTTACCATCTGGTATCAACTATATGTGTAACAGAAGTTCGCAAAAGCATGGGAATCAATTAGATCGGGCTGTAGCAAGTTACAGTTTATGTCCCCAAGTAAATAGATCGGTTCCTTCAGGAGAGATGCACAGATTAGACTTGCACTGAGGTCGAGCGACGTAGTTGGCGTTCGAGGAGGCCAGTAGGTCGTGCAAACAAGAAATAACTTCAAATTTGGTACTTGCATCTTTACTCAGAGTTGATGGAGTCCATTGTCCGATATTCCTGAAATTTCGTCGAGTACCTCAGACTTGAAAGTTTTGTCGCACGCAAGCGCACACTCCACCACCTCTCTTATTTTGGCGGTCGATTCTAAACGTAAATTGGCCACCGTAAAGAGTTAAAAGTCTGACGTTTCGAGCGTTAGCCCAGCGTCTATCGCTCTGACGAAGGGCTAACGCTCGAAACGTCAGCCTTTTAACTCTTTACGGTGGCCAATTTACGTTTTCAACTCGGCTGTTAACACCAAATTACCTGTTATACTCTCCCACCGACGCAGCACCACAAAAATTCAACTTTTTTTTTATTTGCTCCAAAAGACCCTTTTGGTGAATCGTTTTCAAATATAATATTCAAAAGTTCCAGCGAGTTTTTAATTTGGAAAAAAATACGAAAGTTCGAAATCGGCCAAAACGTACCTAATTTGCATAATTTCTATTGGGCTTTTAGTGCATTTTCACAACGCTCGCACAAGACAAAGAAAAATTATCTTGGATTAATTTTTTCATAAGTTGTTTTCCATTCCTTTGAGTAGCTTTGCAACTATATTTCATCTCTAACTGAACTTTCTTTCGTTTGTAACCACCCGCGTAAAGTACATTATATTTTCTATTGCGTTTGTAGGCTGAATTTTGCTATATTTCAGACGACCATAACATCGGGGATATATAAATGTACATAAAATAAAAGAGCTCTTTTCAACGAGAAATTATTCGTGTTTATCATGTAAAAATATTATTTTTGGCCCGTGAAAAGCGAGCGCGCCAGACCAAAATATATAGCGTGCATTTTCACGGAGTTAGGCCATTTTCTTGCTGTACTCCTACTGCAAATCGCACGCTATTGGGACAAAACTCGACGTGTTTGGTCTCTACTTTAGTTTTGATTTATTTAAATATATCAATTTTAACTTAAAAATTAACCTACCTTTATTGTTAAGTGAACAAACCACCGTTTTAGATAAAGTTTTTGAGTTGTTCAAATCTTATGACACCTTAACTTTTACCAATAAAGATACCTCTTGTAAAGTCTCTCATTCGCTCCAACGAAAGGCTGGCGCTCGAAACATCAGCTTTAGAGATTATTTACGGCTAAGCTATATTATCAACTCAGTTGATAAAACCAATTTATCTAGTTATAAGTCCCCCCCCCCCCCCCCCCTTTCCGTTGGCGCAGCACCGCCGTTTCTCAGGAAACATACCTCACCTTCCGACATTTTTTCCTTTGGTTAGGCGAATTACATTCACTCTCTTGCCCTACTACAACGCTGTTGTTTGACAAAGCTCAAATTCTTGTAGGCGAATGGATTTGAAGGGTTAGCTAACTAATTTAGAACATGTCACTCCGAGCAGATGCGAAAAACTCTCTGCATCCTTAAAACACAGACTTATTGATGACTCACTAACCAACAAACCAAACACAACATACTAACTTTAATTTATTAATCTTTGCTGAGTTCGATTACATTATTGGTGATGTAAACATCATATGCATTAGACATCTCCATGACTTATTTCAAACACCAGAGCAAATTTGGGATGACTTCAGCTGGCGTCAAACGCTACAAATTGTTATGTATAGCATTGTTCTTAATTATTGGACAAGGTTTATCTGAGGAGAAGAGAAAATTAAGAAAGGAATGAAAAACAGAAAGACAGAGTTAAAGTAGAAAAGAAAACTTCCTGTCTCTATTGTGAACATCCGATTTGACATGATATCTGATTTGACATAAAATTATTGAGGGCAGAAACAACTCGCTAATTACTTCATTAACTGCCTCAGACTTGAAAAGCTGTGGTTCTCAAAGTTAGGCAATCAAATTGAAGTTTACCACAAGATTCAAGTGCTACTTGAGTTAATGAGTTTTTTGTTACAGTTTACTGCACGAATTCAATGGGAATTCAAAGATCACATAGACCTAATAAAAACACTAGTTTGTGCTCGAAAGTGCTTTGGACAGGATAAATGTCCCCGACACCTCTGTATGACGTCTAAGAGTTCCGTTTTATTGAATTGCTCCGGAAAACTCGGAATGATGTTCCTTCCTCCTCACAGTGATTCATCTTTTCTACAATTTTCCGCAAAGATTAAGCGGAATTTTTACTTTAAAAAAGTGCCAAAGAATGGAATCACGTGATCGAGCATGAACATGATATAAGTGAACTAATTCGTAGTGCTTGTCAGTTGTAATCTCTCACAGCTTTGAGTTGGAAAGTTGTTACGCTATCATTCGAGGTGAGTATTCACGAATCTCAAGAAAAGATTTATCATTGTTACATGATGGTTACACCCAGTTGATGACACTAGCTATCAAGGCCCTGTTGAAGTCCTAAATGTAATAACTGTCCTAAATGTAATAAAGTCCTAAATGTAATAACATTTGGTCCTAAATGTAATAAAGTCCTAAATGTAATAACGTTAGGTCCTAAATGTAATAAGCCTCCAATGCAATCGTTTAACTGTGCTAACATTGAGATGTTAAAGTGACAGCTATTGCACCAAAGAATCCTCTGACCTGTATTCATGGCATATTGCGGGCTCGCTGATATTAATCAGGGTCTTTTTATTTGCTAAAGACGTAGGTTGAGAAGCATTGGCTACAAAACCTTATACTGATGTGCTTTTGGCATCAAATTGACGGACGCAAAAGCAATGACAACGCTGATCAATAGCTCTCTTTATATCATGGGCTCAGACTCTTAATTAAGTGTAACAGATTTTGACGATATACTTGTGTGATCAGTGCTGGAGTTAACACTTCATGAACCAAATTACAAGGAAAAGGAAGTCCACTGACCTATACGTTAGACAAATTCCGGGCTCGTAAGTGCATTTTTTGTACTGTCTTTCCTTACCAGATTTGTATGGGTCTGCATAAAACATATTCATAAGTGTTATTGACCAAGCGTGAGGTCAAAATGGCTGGATATTGGGCGAGTTCTTTTTTTTTTTTTTTGTTTTTTTTTTTTGCGTTTTTATGGACTGAGAACGAGGCTAACATCCAGTTATCTTGACCGAACAAGCTTGGTCAAGAGAGTTTGTATTCTCTTGGCTTAATCATTAAAGGATTCATTGTATAGAAAAGCTTTGATAAGAATCAAGAATGGCTTGTTTATTTCGAGAACCGATAGTGAAAGCCAACTGTGTTTGCAACACAATAAACCCAAGAGGGTCGTTTATTTTTTTTCTATGTATATGCCGACATTGTCCAAAAGTTACGAACTTTGTAAGTTTTCTTGCGTGGGGTCAATACGGGGAATCCAAAGCGGGTGAGGGTAGGCCCATCATGCCCGCTCAGGTAGCCAGTCAGAACACAGGATTCACTTCATCTTGCTCGCGCGCGCTGCTAGCTATATGATAAAGTGACTTACAGAGCAAGATATCTACTGACCAATCATATATTATACCATTTCACGATCACAGGTCTCGACATGTTGCCTTTTTTCCACGCAAGAGCATTGAGCTACAACATTCAACGCATGATGGTCAGTTGATGGTCTGATAAACCATTCATTTTTTTCCTTTATCCCCTTATGACAGGTTCATCAGTTCCCGAACCGAAATATTGGGAAAACATATATTTTAAAGTTGATCTCAAGTCTACATTTCATTTTTTGACTTCATCTCTTCTCCCGGCCGTGAGGGGAGAAAATGAATAGATAAATAGATGAATGAAAAAGGAAAGCTCAACAGTTTCCATTTATAGTCATATGGTACATGAACTGATTACTGAGGTGGAGTAAAGCCATAGAGGGCTACAAATGCAATATCGCAGGTTCAAAATTGAATAAATCAAGGTAGTCATTCTTAAAAACGAACTCAAATGCTTCATTAAAATCAATTGACACTGAATAACATAGATGTGCAAAATTTCAGTAACACTATTGATGATAACACTTTTCTTTTGGATTAACATGTGACAGCGAAATCATTCAGACTGCTCTAAAATGGTGCATCAGTACTTAGGACTTTCACACGAACGATAACATCAACAATAACATGCTAGTTCATCATCAATTGTAGTAAATTTCTTTTCCAAAAAGTCCTAATGATTACGTACCAATCGATTCCATCCTATTGAGCTTCCAGCCAAGCACAAGCCTACTTTAGGCTGGAAATAATTTTTTCCAACTCGATCAATAAACCGCTCAAAGGACCATACTTCGACTGCTGATATTTCTTATGTCCAGCAAGTAAAAGGACGCCCATTGATATCAGCGAGCCCATAGTGTGATATGTATACTGGTCAGCGGCTTTTTGGTGCAACAGCTGCCACTTTAACATCTCAAGGTGGATGTCCGCCATAACAATAATGCACTGAAGGAGTTAAACGATTGCATTAGAGGCTTATTACATTTAGGACTAAATGTTATTACATTTAGGACTTTATTACATTTAGGACCAAATGTTATTACATTTAGGACTTTATTACATTTAGGACAGTTATTACATTTAGGCCTTCAACAGGCCCTTCCTGAAAGGGGTCATCAAAAACACTGAAAAAAAATATGGTATGCCTTGAAAATGTTACTTTATGATATTTATCTACTTTTCCTTTTTCGATTGAAATGTTTTGTTAGTTTTTGGTGAGAACAAGTTACTCAATTTGCTGTGAACAAAGGCATAAAATATTACTATAAAATATTCATTATTTATTCCTTTTTTAACATGATATTTTAAAAGTTCTCATTACGTAACCAAATGGGATTTTTTTAAGTGAGCAACAAAAGATTACTTATGTAATCCTGCCGGCATAGCTGCATGGTATGTTTACAACAATGGAAATCTGTACAATGTTTCGATTTAGCAGAATCTATATTTAATAGCAAAATAAGCACTTTCACAATAAGTACAAGTCGCTTAGCTTTTCTTTAAGAATTTGAAATGCGACGCCGCACAAGTTATCGAGCTCTTAGTACCTAAAGGAATGCTTGGAATCTAATTGGGTTCTTGGTACGTTAAAAGAAATTAAAGAACCATTCTTTGGGAAAAAGGAAAAATGTTGAAATTGAGGATCAATTTTCGATTCCCTTCCCTTTTTTTACGTGCATGAGGGGGTAGCGTATTCGAGGGAATGAGGTACCCGAGGTGCCTTTGGATTCTCCAGACAATAACCCATTCTTCAAGCTCAAGCTTGTTCGCTTTTTGACAACCTGAGTTAAAAAAGCTTACACCACTAGCATTTGAAATACATCAATCTCAAGTATATACTGTAAAGCGTAAAACATTAAGCGCTAGCAAGCCTCCTCATTTTAAAAAGTAAATGCTTCGAAGCTAGATTTTACGCTTTTGCCAAATGACCGGCATTCGGTCAAGATTTTCAGAACACTGAAAGGCTTTTTTTCTCCAGAAAATCGGATACAGACCCTCCCCTCCCTAAGAAAGGAGTAGGGACTACAGATGTTTGCTAGTGTGAACCACTAAAAGACCAGTAGTCTTTCAATTTTGGTAAATTTGACGAATCAAAGAAACTCAGCCAGTCCAAATTGCCACATATTGATAACGGAGTGCTAAGCGATCCTGAACGGCCTTACAGATCACATATCTAATACATATCTAATACTTGGTTTACGCCGGGCTTAAGGCACGAAAACTTAGTTTCTAGTACATGTTGATAATGAATCTTTCCTATTGTTTGCATTTGAGCCTCGACGATCATATTGGTAAATACTCACCTTGAAAGGCGGTGGAGCAATGTTCTGACTCAAAGCTGTCAGACGGGCGCACTTGACGAATACCACGGATTTGTTTACTGATATGATAAAATTCATGCGCAATCACGTGATAAGGCATTCGATTATTTGGGTTATAGGAACATTTTTCGCTAAATTTCTGCGACGAGTCAATAAGATGATTCGTTGTGAATAGGAAGGAACAGTATCTCAAACTTCTTAAACTTTCCTGAACAATGCCAGAAAAACGAAATGTTTTGCAAAATTTAACCTTCCCCAGACATTTTAAGCCGGGCACGCAGTTGTGTTTTCGAATGCCACATGACCTTCAACTTTTTCGCAGGAATGCTGTGATAAAGGGTTTGTATAATTTTTTTTCCATTTTCCCCTACAGCCTTTTGCGACATTTCCCCCTGAAATGAGAGAAGTTCGTCACCACCTAAATCAGTTCGCCCCAAAATCTTCAACTTGTTTGCTTACGGTACCATGATTCATTCTGTCAAAAAATATGATATATTTTGATCAAAAATGGATTTTCACAGCGAAACCATGACAAAGTCCCGATCAGTATGCTAATTCCTAGACGTGTTTACTGACGCATGACTAATGCCGATTAGGGGGGGCGATTAATTACTCAAGTCATTATCTTACTATTTTGACACTATTTTACGGTTATGTTCACAGAAAATCTTTGGAACTTGTTGTAATGAAATAACTGAACAATAATGGCTCCTTAGGAGCCAGAAAATATTCTTAAGCAATGACCAACCTATGCATTCTTTCTTTTTGTACTTTTACCACCGAGTTGTCGGGCCCAGCTCGCGAACTAATTTCGACCTTTCCCTTAAGTCTTATTTAATCTCTGTTGATTCTCTTATAAAATCTTAATTTCATAAAAGTTACTTCACTCTGGATAACTTGGTCGACTGACTCAAATTATGGACGATCACTTTCTCTTTGATTCTCCCACTACAAGTCTCTGTAAAGAACACGTTTTTTTATTTACTATTTTTAGGCATGCATGGACATGCTAACCATCTGACTTGGGAAGATAGAACAATCGTCGGCAGAACCCAAAAACCTCTAACAGAACCTCAAAAATGAATAACAGCTTAGTTAATGCATCCGATCAATCGAATTAATCTTTGACTGCGTGGGCCAAGACAAAAATTTTAGTGTGGTTACAAGGCAAAAACAGTCGACAAATTAAGCACGTTTACTAATGGAGGTCAGACAAGACAGTCACAATTAAGAAACTCATCGCGATAGTTTGAACCCAAAGA
Organism: Pocillopora damicornis; assembly: GCF_964200805.1. NCBI lineage: Eukaryota > Metazoa > Cnidaria > Anthozoa > Scleractinia > Pocilloporidae > Pocillopora > Pocillopora damicornis. Next base: position 607,197 of record NC_142674.1, read on the forward strand.
AATTCCGACTTTGAATTCAAACGTCTTTAGTGTACAGCTTTGAAACTTCCAAAATGTTTATTCTATCCGAAAATACTGCAGCGCCAACTTTGCAACAAAACAAAAACTGTCAAGTAAAAAATAGAACAAAGAACTAACAGACTTTCACGCAGTTATTTCAGTTTGTAGAGATTCCGGCTTCCAGATATTTATAACTGCAGCTTACATTGGCCTGTGCTTGTCATGACGCCCTTCACGCGGTAACCTTCACTTATTTGTTTCTCATGCCAGCCGTCATCACCTCGGAAGGGATTGTGATTGTAATACATGAAAGACCACACATTATAGTCAGCTTCTGTCTTATTGCGATAAACCTTGGCATCCCACCAGTTTTCAAACAAATTACGGTCGAATGGTACACTGAACATGACTGCTACGGTCATGTTGTCATCTGGGATAAAGAAGGTAATCACCCCCACACTTCCTCTTGGTAGACCAGTTGGTTTCGTGGCCGTATACAGAATTGCTTCCTGGCTCTTCACGAATTCGGGTAGGACATTTGGGCCGGGGGAACCGGAATAGAAGTATGCATTCATTGCATTCCACTGATGGGATGTTTCATTAGTGATGCCAATGGCAATTCCCCGATTTGTGGGTGAAATTGATTTGAAAAATTCTTCCAGAACTTTTGGTCCTAACTGATCGGCTGGTATCACTGGATCCATCGTGTTCTACTCGTTCTAGGTCACTAATCCTACAAAGAAATTAGGCCATTTAAAATTTTAAGATGGCAACGACACTGTGGCTGAGTTCAGTTCTGTTCTCTTCAGCAGTCGGCCACAATAAAGTGTTCTAAAGGCACCAATCCAAGAGAGTTATCTTATCCTCGACAAGAAGTTTTATCGGTAAATACGAGCAGTTGCAAGTGAGAAAGAAAATGTGACTTTCTCTGTCTAGCGCTATGCATGACTTGTTTAGAAAGACAAGCCCTCGATTTCACCTCTAACTTAAAAGCGTAACACCTCGATTGCCCATCTAGAGGCTCAACAAAGTGCAAACGCATATTCAAGCCCTATGATATCGATATTTCATTCTCCATTTTGTTGCTGCGCTTGACCTAAGATGTCCTTAAAAAAAACCTTGTGCGGCTGAATGAAATAAATTGAAGTTTGAAAGCCAAAATGTTATATCTCGTATTGTCTTCACTGTAATCATGAATGTATTACATTTCTTCTCTTAGTTATTCCTTTTTGGAAATAATTATTTCACAAGTTCTCATTACGAATACAAATTAAATTTTCAAGCTAGCAACAAAAGATAACCGTAGTGATCCTGCCGGCATGTGGCTAGTTTACTGCATTGCAAAGTAGCGCGCTCTAATGTGCTCTGAATGATGGACATCTCTCGGCAAAATGTTTCATTTCTTCAGCATCTATATTTCACACAAAAATAAGCTCTTTAACAACAAGTTCGAGTCGCTTAACGTAGGAATTTGCAATGCAACGCCACACAAGTTATTAAGGCAGCAAATGGATGCATGCATGACCTCATTTAGGATCTCGCTAAATTAAAACATTTGAAATCGTCTGAAAACCTAACCCTAAGCAAGCTCCTTCCTTTTTTACGTTCGTGAGGGAGTAGCGTACTAAAGAGATAGCCATGCCAAGTTGACTTTATATTTCCATACAGTAGCCCATTCTTCAAGCTCAAAAATATGCGTGGAATCTTGTTCGCCTTTTAACAAACGGAGTTAAGAAGCTGACACCACTAGCATTTGAAATAGATCCATCTCAAATATATTATGTAGATTGTAAAACATATGCGCTAACAAGCCTCTTCAATTTAAAAAGTAAATGCCTTGAAGCTAGATTTTACGGTGCTGCTAAATGACCGGCATCCGGTCAAGGTTTTCAAATCACTGGAAGGCTTTTGCACTCCAGAAAATCGGATATGGACCCTTCTCCCCCCTTCCCCCTAAGAAAGGATTAGGGGCTAGAAATGTTTGCTTGTGTTAGCAAATAAAAGACCGGTAGTCCTTAAATTTTGGTAAATTTGATGAATCAAGGGAACTTAGCCAATCCAGACTACTACGTATCGATAACGAAGTGCTAAGCGATCCTGAACGGCCTTACAGATCACACATTTAAAACTGAGTTTCTAGTACATGATGATGATGCATTTTTCTAATTGTTTACATTTGAGCCTCAACTAGCATATTGGTTAATACTCACCTTCAGAGGTGGTGGAACAACGTTCTGACTCAAGGCTATCAGACGGGCGCACTTAACGATTACCACAGATTTGTTCACTCTTATTATTATGTTCATGCACAATCACGTGACAAGGCATTCGTTTATTTGGGTTATAATCACATATTTCGCTAAATTTCTGCGGACGATTAAAAGAGATGATTCAGTGTGAAATGGTGGGAACAGCATTCCAAACTTGTCGAACTTTCCCGAACAATGCAATAAAAACGAGGTTTTTTGCAAAATTTCACCTTCCCCAGACATTTTAAGGCACACAGTTGTGTTCTCGAATATCACATGTCCTTTAAATTGCCACAGGAATGGCGCAATAAAGGGTTTATAAAAGGTTCCTTCCCATTTTCCCTATCACCTTTACGAGTTTGCCCCCTGAAGCAAGACAATATGCCCCCACCTTAACACCTTCCTTTAAGCCTTTAATGTGTAAACTAATTCTTTTCCAGGTTTGTTTTGCCATCTTTTTGATCAGTCTCTATGGTATACTTATGTTTAACCCTTTAACTCCTAAGATCTTATTTGTTATTCTCTTTACTGTCTGATACACAATTCTTAATATGTCAATTTGGAGAGTTTGGTATTGGATCAACTAATAAGCCCCGAATTGATATTTTACTTTATTCTCATCACTTCTCTTCTTGATATTGTACTGATATTATAAGGAGAAATTCTCTCTTGATCGCTCATGGGAGGTAAAGGGTTAAGCGGACTTGGGAAAAGTGAGTGAGAGTGACTGGTGCCAGGAGTCCATCAAAGACGTCTTCAAAGTGAGGCTTGTGTTGCTAAGTTTACGCCAAACTTGAAAGCACGTCTTAATAACTCCCAGATAAACAAACGTAAAGATGAAAGATGTGTAAACGTATAAACGTGAAACAAATAATGAATACAAATATCTAAGTACAAACATGATAACGTCAAGAATAACGACAATGGTAACAACAAAGCTACATGAAACAGAAATGAACTTACAATTTGTGGTGTAACCAAGACCGTTAGCAAAAACTCTCAAACAAAAGTACACGGCGCTTGCAAAAACCAACAAAACGACTGCCCTAGATGAGATCAACTAGTGAATGAAAAATCTACCAAAAACAACGCTTATACTGGCTACCGGCTTTACTTAAACCTTAAGTAACCTCACACAAAAACGCCAACTTGATTAATAGAAAGAAAAACAATACAAAATAACTTCGCAGTTCTTGATGATAAACATATGCAAATTCTAGTTACTACAGCTTGAAATTACTAAAACTTGAAAAATTTCTGATTTTAGACGTCGTACACCAAGTTAAATTGGACGCCGCCTGAAGTGAAGTACAAGCTATTCGTTATTTGTATTCAAATGCTCTCCCCCTGAGCCAAAGCTCGACAGTAAGTGAGGCCATGTTCTACCCTTGTGACTGGTAAACAACTTTCTTATTTCACGACCGAGCTCAATATTTCACAAGATGTTCAGACATCATTAATCTCAACAATATGCAACAAGCTTAGGTCGAGTGAACCTAGAGAGGTAAGCTAAGGGCACCACTGAGTTCTCTGTGGCTTTGTAGCAGTATCAAAGTGCAAAACCAAAAGTGAGATTCAGATGTTAGGGGATTCTTTACGGTGAAGGGAGAAACAGATGATAAAAATAAAGACAGTTTATAAATAAAGCGGCAATTTGTATAAAAATAAAGTGGTTTTTTAAATGACAAAATGTCTACAACATTCGTGCACTACATAGTTATCAAAAAGAAGAAAAAAAAAGGAACGTATTGTGAAACACACGCGCTCACAAAGTGAGCATCTTACAATACTATTACCAAAGTTTATAACTGATTTATCATATCAAAAGACTATCACACCTTAAAGAATCTTTTCTGAAACCAGAACACTCTTAACGCGAAGCTTTATCACTCAATCGTGCCAATATCAAAGTGTTAGAATCTGATTGGTTCTTAACATCATTTATCTATTAAGTTGATTGGCTGTTGAAGGACCAATCAGAAAAAGTTTGTTATCAGACAGTTTCACAACCAATGAAATTCACGCAGCAGATATAATAAACCAATGAGATTCATCTACCTAGTGAATGCTATCCTCTCAAAATAAACAAATTGTAATCCAAAGTTTCCAATGTAAAACAAAGATGATTGAAATTGCAATGAGACTATTGAACGTTTCCATCATATACGAACGACCAACTTAACACTACTCTTCTTGACAATTAGGAAAACAGCAGTTGTTAAAGTTAATAATTGCGAGCTCTCTACGCGGATGATGGAAGATTGAAATTACTGAAAATGTGTTCCACTGGTGATTTTCTTGCACTTTCTGATTGACACGATTGAAATTATTCCCTTCCTGAATTTTACTCCACTTATAATGAAATTAATGAATCAAAACGTTATCCTGTGAAGCCTAATAGCTACGTAAACGTTTATCCAAAACATTGTCATGCACACGGCAAAAAAAAAAATTGTTGGACTTTCACGCAGTTATTACACTGTGTCAATGTATCAAAGACAAAAGCACGTAGGGATTCACTTATAGATATCTAATTCCATTCTACTCTCTCCTGCGCTTGTCATTATTCCTTCTACGCGGAATCCTTCACCTATAGCTTTGTCATGCCATCCATCATCTCCTTTAAAGGGATTTCCGTAGTACATGTCATACCACATATTATAATCAGCTCTCCTCTTACCAGGGTAGACCTTGACATCCCACCAGTTGCTATACCAATGATAGTTGAATGGTACGCTGAACATGACTGCAATGGTCTTGCCGACACTTGGCACGTAGTAGGTAAACACACCTACGCTTCCTCTAGCTACAGGGCCTTTCGTCTTCCTTGCAGTATAAAGACCCGCCTCTTTTCTCTGCACGAACTTGGGTAAAATTGTATCAGATGAACCAGAGTAAAAGTATGCATTCAGAGCCTGCCATTTGTAAGGTGTTTCATTATCAAAACCGATGGCAATCTTGCGGCCGACCGACGCTATCGTGTCAAGCAGTTTTGTAAGAGTGTCCAAGGTCAGCTGGGTTGCTGCTATCACTGTACCAGGGTCCACTCGCTTGCTCTGTTCATGTTCCCCCTCTGCAGAGAAATGATAAAAGAAATCATAGCCTTAAATCGAATGTTGGAATCTTACTTTTATCAAATAAAGCAATGATCCTTCCCTGAGGTGAAAAAGAAATGAAATTAATCTTCTTTAGAATGGTGATTAGAATGTTTATATATGCAATATTTGTTCATGCCACGCCTAGGTTTGGGAAGGGGAAATGTTTGGAACTATAAACTCTCTGAACTTAATTCTTACGATTGATTTAATCAGATGTTCCAAAAAAAATTTATCCTTTAACTGAATTATCACCCCTTAAATGATTTGTGATTTTGAACAATCAACCGCCAAATGGCTTGCAAATTTAACCGTCTACCGTCAAAACGGACTTTTTTTGGATAACTCGAACCCCCTCCGTGGTAAATTATGTGCAGATAAAGTGTTTAATTTGTTCTCCATTTAGAGCAGTAAGTCATTCAAAATCTAGTTGTACGTGCAGAATTAAAATCAGACGAAGTACTTTAACAATTCGACGTGTCCTTTTTTTAAACTTTTGGCTCCTACCGAGTTTAACATATAAGCTACTGGGATCCTTAATTGTTTCATAAAATATTCCTTTTATCTCAAGAGATGAAAAAATGCAAACTAAATATAACTGAAATTATTTTTCCACATTTCTTTCTAAAGAAAAATTTATTAATAAAATTAATAATAATAATAATGATAATAAAATGTTAAGAACTGAAAAGAAATGAGCTTACGGTCCATTTCTTGCTTGTCATTAAAACTCTTTTTGGGTCCAAAGTGGGAACCTGGAAACAAGATCATAATTTAACAAAATGAAACTGTATGTCGCTAAGTAAAAGAACGAGCTCACCGAGTTCTCCTTCATTGTTTTCCTCTTCTCCACGTCCTTGGATGGAATCATTCTGGACACCTGAAAACAGAGTGAAAATTTAGCAACCTCTACACTCTGATTCAAGCCGACAGATAGCGTTGCAAAGTGGTCACAACATTTTATGAGAATGAATGGACGATGGTGATATCAAATGCTGTGTAATTTGAGAAGCAGAAAAAACTCAAACGATTAGTGGGTTAAAATGCCTATTGACGAAGTAAACGTATTTCATAATTTACGATCCGGAAAAAATCTTTTGTCCTATGTCCTATTGATCGATCAAAAACACTTCCTGCCCGGAAACTGTCACGGCTCAACAGATAGATAATGGTTTCTCGGAGACCAACCTTAAGACATATGGCTTTGAATGCGAAGGTAGAAAACTTTATTTAAACTCCTTTTGAAGTTGGGTGAAATTTTAAGCTATGCCTAAAGTTACTTTGATAAATATCAATTGGCATTCACCTTACGGAAAGTACTGAGGCTAGAGGCTATTTTAGAAATTATTGTGAGACAAAACTGCTTATGACAAAAAAATTCTTTAGCTTCTCAAAGCAAAAAGCTAACAAAATACAAAAAAAGTTTGCAAGTGAGGTGTCAATACGCGAAAAAAGAATATCAACTGTTGATATTCTCTTGTACGCGATTGATTTTTCCATTTTATCAAGAGGAAAAAAGGTTTAACTTTTAAAGACTGTTAACGAACATAATACGTTATTTAAAATCTGCAGAAAATAAAGCAAGAAAAAAGATAGTAGTTTTATCCGCAAAGGAAACTGCACATAGGCGCGAATTAGGCATGAATAAATGACCTTACCCATTTCTTGTTCAATGTTTCCAAATTCTTCGAAATCTTCTTCGAATTCTATGTGGGCACCTGAAAAAAAGTGATTTAGTATTTTATATTTCTATTGTGCGCTGAGCCGACCGATAACATTGTAAATTGGTCACTATTTGAATTAAGAATGAATGAAAAGTAATGATAGTATTGAAGTATTTGCTTCTTGGGCTTAAGGTGTCACAAGTATTGATATTAAACGACGTTTGACACGAGAAGCAGAACACAAAATTTCAGGTGTAGCGTTAATTACTTGTGTTTATATAACGGTTCTGCACGCTTTGTTCTCTGGTTTGTTTATCCGTTTTTCTCTCCCATATGGCTCCAGGAGAGTGGAGGGAATGTTTCTGATTATCACAGTAATAATCACTTCTCGTTTAAAGCTCTTGCTTCAGAACCACAGACAGAGAAGCAGAAAGCTGACAGTTGAGGTACACAAGTCTTAAATCATAACTCGCAAATGTGTTTTCTGATTTCAATTTCTCACAAGTTTGCGATTTGAAATTTCAAACGATCTTAGAAAGCCTCTTGTAAATACCTGATACACAGCAACCCATGAAAAACACGACCAGGAAAATCGAAAAAACTGCACGCGTCTTCATTTTCATCTCGCGTTAGCTGTGGTGGACTCTATAATAGAAAAGAGCAAAATTAGAATGGCTTTGTTTGAGGAAACAGATAAGTGACGCTATAAGTGAGAGGAGACGCGTCGCTATTTTGCATCTTTTTGAGAACCGATTTTGTCTCCAAACCATTGAAAGAAAAACGTTTCCGTCATTTTTCGACGTCAATATATAGTGTGTAATATTTCATGCCTTTGTTCACAGCAAATTGAATAACTTGTTCTCACCAAAAACTAACAAAACATTTCAATCGAAAAAGGAAAAGTAGATAAATATCATAAAGTAACATTTTCAAGGCATACCATATTTTTTTTCAGTGTTTTTGATGACCCCTTTCAGGAAGGGCCTTGATAGCTAGTGTCATCAACTAGGTATAACCATCATGTAACAATGATAAATCTTTTCTTGAGATTCGTGAATACTCACCTCGAATGATAGCGTAGCAACTTTCCAACTCAAAGCTGTGAGAGATTACAACTGACAAGCACTACGAATTAGTTCACTTATATCATGTTCATGCTCGATCACGTGATTCCATTCTTTGGCCCTTTTTTAAAGTAAAAATTCCGCTTAATCTTTGCGGAAAATTGTAGAAAAGATGAATCACTGTGAGGAGGAAGGAACATCATTCCGAGTTTTCCGGAGCAATTCAATAAAACGGAACTCTTGAATTCGTGCAGTAAACTGTGACAAAAAAATGCTATCATTAACTCAAGCACTTGAATCTTGTGGTAAACTTCAATTTGATTGCCTAACTTTGAGAACCACAGCTTTTCAAGTCTGAGGCAGTTAATGAAGTAATTAGCGAGTTGTTTCTGCCCTCAATAATTTTATGTCAAATCAGATATTATGTCAAATCGGATGTTCACAATAGAGACAGGAAGTTTTTATTTTCTTCTTTAACTCTGTCTTTCTGTTTTTCATTCCTTTCTTAATTCTCTCTTCTCCTCCGATAAACCTTGTCCAGTAATTAAGAACAATGCTATACATAACAATTTATAGCGTTTGACGCCAGCTGAAGTCATCCCAAATTTGCTCTGGTGTTTGAAATAAGTCATGGAGATGTCTAATGCAAATGATGTTTACATCACCAATAATGTAATCAAACTCAGCAAAGATTAGTAAATTAAAGTTAGTATGTTGTGTTTGGTTCGTTGGTTAGTGAGTCAGCAATAAGTCTGTGTTTTAAGGATGCAGAGAATTTTTCGCATCTGCTCGGAGTGACATGTTCTAAATTAGTTAGCCAACCCTTCAAATTCATTCGCCTACAAGAATTTGAGCTCTGTCAAACAGCGTTTTAGTCGGGCAATAGAGTGAATGTAATTCGCCTAACCAAAGGAAAAAATGTCGGAAGGTGAGATATGTTTCCTGAGAAACGGCGGTGCTGCGCCAACGGAAAGGGGGGGAGACTTATAACTAGATAAATTGGTTTTATAAATATATATTGGTTTTATGAAAATTCACATATTTGCACTGCGGTGGAAAGATGAAATTAGAAGATCCTCGCAGCTAAGAACACTACTGAAACTAGTAGTTGTAAGTAGGACCTGAAAAAAATTTCAGGCCCGTACGGGATTTGAACCCATGACCTCTGCGATACCGGTGCAGCGCTCTACCAATTGAGCTAACAAGCCAACTGGGAGCTGGTCAATGAATTGGGTACAAATAAACATCCGAGTGAATGAAGATTTAGATATATGAAAATTCACATTCAAATTCTTCTAATTTCATCTTTCCACCGCAGTGCAAATATGTGAATTTTCATATATCTAAATCTTCATTCACTCGGATGTTTATTTGTACCCAATTCATTGACCAGCTCCCAGTTGGCTTGTTAGCTCAATTGGTAGAGCGCTGCACCGGTATCGCAGAGGTCATGGGTTCAAATCCCGTACGGGCCTGAAATTTTTTTTTTCAGGTCCTACTTACAACTACTAGTTTCAGTAGTGTTCTTAGCTGCGAGGATCTTCTAATTTCATATATATTGGTTTTATAAATCTAAATATAATACTAGTACAGTGCAGCAACAAACATGAGATTCTATATCATCTAATAATTTTTGTACTTGTCCCATTTCATATTATGAGCTTTTAGCTTATTATTTGATTTTGCGATCATAGTCTCGAGTGAGTGGATCGTTTTAATTTTGAGGTTTAATACTTTAATTGAAGGAAGAGATTTGTTCTGTCGGCAAGAATATAAATACTGTTTGGCAATTATTAAAATATGATTGATTAAATATTCGTCTTCGCACATTAAAATACCAAACATTATATCTTTTTCAGAGAGGTGTTTTATCTTTACGCCTTGATTATCGAACCACTTTATTACCTTAGCCCAGAAATCCTTAGTATAACGACAAGAAATAAAAAAGTTCTCCAAGGATTCGCTCATTTCGCCACAAAAGGAACACGCCGGGGATGGAATAATACCAATTTTGTTTAAAAAAGAATTTGTGATAAGACACCTGTTAAGTAGTTTATACTGGAATTCACGCGATTTTGTGTCCAAGGAAGTACGAAATGGCAAGCTGTAAATCTCTTTCCATTCTAAAACATCATCAACAAAACGAGTCTTAAAATTCAGTTGGGCAGTCGGTGGAGTGATGATTCTATTTCGAAGTTCTTTATATATAGTCTTTGAAATGACTGTTTCAATTAAAACGTTTTTGTCATTAAAACTTAATTTAATTTCGTTATACAAATTGAAAGGCTCGTCAGCTGTAGAAGCAAGCGTGTTTAATGATTCACGCCATTCAACTGGTAAGGCGTCTATTACAGAAATAAGTCTAAATATATCTAACGGCGAGGTGTTCGAACTCTCTCAACTTGTAATTACTTTTAACAATAAATTCGTTATTGTCCGAGATTAGATCCCCTATTCGAAGAATTCCTTTTTCTGCGAGATTTTTAAAATACACAGATTTGCCACCGATACAAATAAATTTATTTTTGATCACAGTTACTGGTGCGATTTCAAGCAAATAAAATGACACACACACATTGACTTTTATGAATATGGTGGTTCTGAAAAGACAAGCGAAGTCAAATTTGCATAGATGTGATACGTGCTCGAGAGCACGTGCTTAGTAATTTGATACGTCACAAAACGAAACGAAAATAAACAAGCGAAGAGGTAAATACCTTCTTCATCAAGAATTTAGATATATGAAAATTCACATATTTGTACTGCGGTGGAGAGATGAAATTAGAAGATCCTCGCAGCTAAGAACACTACTGAAACTAGTAGTTGTAAATAGGACCTGAAAAAAATTCAGGCCCGTACGGGATTTGAACCCATGACCTCTGCGATACCGGTGCAGCGCTCTACCAATTGAACTAACAAGCCAACTGGGAGCTGGTCAATGAATTGGGTACAAATAAACATCCAAGTGAATGAAGAATTTAGATATATGAAAATTCACATATTTGTACTGCGGTGGAGAGATGAAATTAGAAGATCCTCGCAGCTAAGAACACTACTGAAACTAGTAGTTGTAAATAGGACCTGAAAAAAATTCAGGCCCGTACGGGATTTGAACCCATGACCTCTGCGATACCGGTGCAGCGCTCTACCAATTGAACTAACAAGCCAACTGGGAGCTGCAAATATGTGAATTTTCATATATCTAAATTCTTCATTCACTTGGATGTTTATTTGTACCCAATTCATTGACCAGCTCCCAGTTGGCTTGTTAGTTCAATTGGTAGAGCGCTGCACCGGTATCGCAGAGGTCATGGGTTCAAATCCCGTACGGGCCTGAATTTTTTTCAGGTCCTATTTACAACTACTAGTTTCAGTAGTGTTCTTAGCTGCGAGGATCTTCTAATTTCATACCTTCTTCATCCTTTCAGCCTTTTTAGTGCACTGAGACCTGCATTCTCGGCGGTACATCTTGTTTAATCAAGGCTTTTGTTTGTGTGCGTGGTCGCGTGTGCGACAATTCTGCTTTTGTTGATTAACGGTAAACTAAAATCAATACGCGACTTTTTCTCTTTTTTGTAAGTTTATGAAAGAATTTACAATAAACTTGACCGATCTTAACTCCCTAAACAACGGTGCGCCTTATAACCAAGTATTTTAGCGATTTTCTCAGTTTGAAAACATGCAATAATGAAGTAGCCGAATTGGGGGTGCGTCTTATAGCCGAGTGCGCCTTATAACCGAATAACTACGGTAACTCTGTTTTGCTTGTTTTTGGTTCCATCGTCATCTCCAGGATTTGATTGTAAGGTAGAGTTCCGAGGGTGTGCGGTCACGAAAGCGGAAGTCTCAAGCAATCATGTAATATTTCTGTCTTGGTTCCACTTGCATAATTAATTCATTGAGTTATCTGTTAGGAATAAGGTGTCCTAACTATTCCTAAGAAATTTCTTCTCTGTTTTTATTTCTACCTGTAAGCTTTCCAGCGAAGTTTTCAAGTCCGTGACCGCACACCCTCTTTCTCCATTTCATGGCCGAGCTCAAAATTTTCCATGCTTTCAACTCAGTTGATAAAACCAATTTATCTAGTTATAAGTCTCCCCCCCCCCCCCCCCCTTTCCGTTGGCGCAGCACCGCCGTTTCTCAGGAAACATATCTCACCTTCCGACATTTTTTCCTTTGGTTAGGCGAATTACATTCACTCTATTGCCCGACTAAAACGCTGTTTGACAGAGCTCAAATTCTTGTAGGCGAATGAATTTGAAGGGTTGGCTAACTAATTTAGAACATGTCACTCCGAGCAGATGCGAAAAATTCTCTGCATCCTTAAAACACAGACTTATTGATGACTCACTAACCAACAAACCAAACACAACATACTAACTTTAATTTACTAATCTTTGCTGAGTTTGATTACATTATTGGTGATGTAAACATCATATGCATTAGACATCTCCATGACTTATTTCAAACACCAGAGCAAATTTGGGATGACTTCAGCTGGCGTCAAACGCTACAAATTGTTATGTATAGCATTGTTCTTAATTACTGGACAAGGTTTATCGGAGGAGAAGAGAGAATTAAGAAAGGAATGAAAAACAGAAAGACAGAGTTAAAGAAGAAAATAAAAACTTCCTGTCTCTATTGTGAACATCCGATTTGACATAATATCTGATTTGACATAAAATTATTGAGGGCAGAAACAACTCGCTAATTACTTCATTAACTGCCTCAGACTTGAAAAGCTGTGGTTCTCAAAGTTAGGCAATCAAATTGAAGTTTACCACAAGATTCAAGTGCTACTTGAGTTAATGATAGCATTTTTTTGTTACAGTTTACTGCACGAATTCAAGAGTTCCGTTTTATTGAATTGCTCCGGAAAACTCGGAATGATGTTCCTTCCTCCTCACAGTGACTCATCTTTTCTACAATTTTCCGCAAAGATTAAGCGGAATTTTTACTTTAAAAAAAGGGCCAAAGAATGGAATCACGTGATCGAGCATGAACATGATATAAATGAACTAATTCGTAGTGCTTGTCAGTTGTAATCTCTCACAGCTTTGAGTTGGAAAGTTGCTACGCTATCATTCGAGGTGAGTATTCACGAATCTCAAGAAAAGATTTATCATTGTTACATGATGGTTATACCCAGTTGATGACACTAGCTATCAAGGCCCTTCCTGAAAGGGGTCATCAAAACACTTAAAAAAAATATGGTATGCCTTGAAAATGTTACTTTATGATATTTATCTACTTTTCCTTTTTCGATTGAAATGTTTTGTTAGTTTTTGGTGAGAACAAGTTATTCAATTTGCTGTGAACAAAGGCATAAAATATTACACACTATATATTGACGTCGAAAAATGACGGAAACGTTTTTCTTTCAATGGTTTGTTTCTCAAAAAGATGCAAAATAGCGACGCGTCTCCTCTCACTTTATAGCGTCACTTATCTGTTTCCTCAAACAAAGCCATTCTAATTTTGCTCTTTTCTATTATAGAGTCCACCACAGCTAACGCGAGATGAAAATGAAGACGCGTGCAGTTTTTTCGATTTTCCTGGTCGTGTTTTTCATGGGTTGCTGTGTATCAGGTATTTACAAGAGGCTTTCTAAGATCGTTTGAAATTTCAAATCGCAAACTTGTGAGAAATTAAAATCAGAAAACACATTTGCGAGTTATGATTTAAGACTTGTGTACCTCAACTGTCAGCTTTCTGCTTCTCTGTGGTTCTGAAGCAAGAGCTTTAAACGAGAAGTGATTATTACTGTGATAATCAGAAACATTCCCTCCACTCTCCTGGAGCCATATGGGAGAGAAAAACGGATAAACAAACCTGAGAACAAAGCGTGCAGAACCGTTATATAAACACAAGTAATCAACGCTACACCTGAAATTTTGTGTTCTGCTTCTCGTGTCAAACGTCGTTTAATATCGATACTTGTGACACCTTAAGCCCAAGAAGTAAATACTTCAATACCATCATTACTTGTCATTCATTCCTTATTCAAATAGTGACCAATTTACCTTGTTATCGGTCGGCTCAGCGCACAATAGCAATATAAAATAAAAATCACTTTTTTTCAGGTGCCCACATTGAATTCGAAGAAGATTTCGAAGAATTTGGAAACATTGAACAAGAAATGGTAAGGTCATTTATTCATGCCTAATTCGCGCCTATGTGCAGTTTCCTTTGCGGATAAAACTACTATCTTTTTTCTTGCTTTATTTTCTGCAGATTTTAAATAACGTATTATGTTCGTTAACAGTCTTTAAAAGTTAACCTTTTTTCCTCTTGATAAAATGGAACAATCAATCGCGTACAAGAGAATATCAACAGTTGATATTCTTTTTTCGCGTATTGACACCTCACTTGCAAACTTTTTTTGTATTTTGTTAGCTTTTTGCTTTGAGAAGCTAAAGAATTTTTTTGTCCTAAGCAGTTTTGTCTCACAATAATTTCTAAAATAGCCTCTAGCCTCAGTACTTTCCGTAAGGTGAATGCCAATTGACATTTATCAAAGTAGCTTTAGGTATAGCTTAAAATTTCACCCAACTTCAAAAGGAGTTTAAATAAAGTTTTCTACCTTTGCATTCACAGCCATATGTCTTAAGGTTGGTCTCCGAGAAACCATAATCTATCTGTTGAGCCGTGACAGTTTCCGGGCAGGAAGTGTTTTTGATCGATCAATAGGACATAGGACAAAAGATTTTTTCCGGATCGTAAATTATGAAATACGTTTACTTCGTCAATAGGCATTTTAACCCACTAATCGTTTGAGTTTTTTCTGCTTCTTAAATTACACAGCATTTGATATCACCATCGTCCATTCATTCTCATAAAATGTTGTGACCACTTTGCAACGCTATCTGTCGGCTTGAATCAGAGTGTAGAGGTTGCTAAATTTTCACTCTGTTTTCAGGTGTCCAGAATGATTCCATCCAAGGACGTGGAGAAAAGGAAAACAATGAAGGTGAACTCGGTGAGCTCGTTCTTTTATTTAGCGACATACAGTTTCGTTTTGTTAAAATTATGATCTTGTTTCCAGGTTCCCACTTTGGACCCGAAAAGAGTCTTAATGACAAGCAAGAAATGGACCGTAAGCTCATTTCTTTTCAGTTCTTAACATTTTATTATCATTATTATTATTATTATTAATTTTATTAATAAATTTTTCTTTAGAAAGAAATGTGGAAAAATAATTTCAGCTATATTTAGTTTGCATTTTTTCATCTCTTGAAATAAAAGGAATATTTTATGAAACAATTAAGGATCCCAGTAGCTTATATGTTAAACTCGGTAGGAGCCAAAAGTTTTTAGGATACGTCGAATTGTTAAAGTACTTCGTCTGATTTTAATTCTGCACGTACAACTAGATTTTGAATGACTTACCGCTCTAAATGGAGAACAAATTAAACACTTTATCTGCACATAATTTACCACGGAGGGGGTTCGAGTTATCCAAAAAAAGTCCGTTTTGACGGTAGACGATTAAATTTGCAAGCCATTTGGCGGTTGATGGTTCAAAATCACAAGTCATTTAAGGGGTGATAATTCAGTTAAAGGATAAATTTTTTTTGGAACATCTGATTAAACCAATCCTAAGAATTAAGTTCAGAGAGTTTATAGTTCCAAACATTTCCCCTTCCCAAACCTAGGCGTGGCATGAACAAATATTGCATATATAAACATTCTAATCACCATTCTAAAGAAGATTAATTTCATTTCTTTTTCACCTCAGGGAAGGATCATTGCTTTATTTGATAAAAGTAAGATTCCAACATTCGATTTAAGGCTATGATTTCTTTTATCATTTCTCTACAGAGGGGGAACATGAACAGAGCAAGCTAGTGGACCCTGGTACAGTGATAGCAGCAACCCAGCTGACCTTGGACACTCTTACAAAACTGCTTGACACGATAGCGTCGGTCGGCCGCAAGATTGCCATCGGTTTTGATAATGAAACACCTTACAAATGGCAGGCTCTGAATGCATACTTTTACTCTGGTACATCTGATACAATTTTACCCAAGTTCGTGCAGAGAAAAGAGGCGGGTCTTTATACTGCAAGGAAGACGAAAGGCCCTGTAGCTAGAGGAAGCGTAGGTGTGTTTACCTACTACGTGCCAAGTGTCGGCAAGACCATTGCAGTCATGTTCAGCGTACCATTCAACTATCATTGGTATAGCAACTGGTGGGATGTCAAGGTCTACCCTGGTAAGAGGAGAGCTGATTATAATATGTGGTATAACATGTACTACGGAAATCCCTTTAAAGGAGATGATGGATGGCATGACAAAGCTATAGGTGAAGGATTCCGCGTAGAAGGAATAATGACAAGCGCAGGAGAGAGTAGAATGGAATTAGATATCTATAAGTGAATCCCTACGTGCTTTTGTCTTTGGTACATTGACATAGTGTAATAACTGCGTGAAAGTCCAACAATTTTTTTTTTGTCTTGTGCATGACAATGTCTTGGATAAACGTTTACGTAGCTATTAGGTTTCACATGATAACGTTTTGATTCATTACTTTCATTATAAGTGGAGTAAAATTTAGGAGGGGAATAATTTCAATCGTGTCAATCAGAAAGTGCAAGAAAATCGCCAGCGGAACACATTTTCAATAATTTCAATCTTCCTTCATCCGCGTAGAGCTCGCAATTGTTAACTTTAACAACTGTTGTTTTACTAATTGTCCAGAAGAGTAGCGTTAAGTTGGTCGTTCGTATATGATAGAAACGTTCAATAGTCTCATTACAATTTCAATCATCCTTGTTGTACATTGGAAACTTTGGGTTACAATTTGTTTATTTTGAGAGGATAGCATTCACTAGGTAGATGAATCTCAATGGTTTATTATATCTGCTGCGTGAATTTCATTGGCTGTGAAACTGTCTGATAACAAACTTTTTCTGATTAGTCCTTCAACAGCCAATCAACTTAATAGATAAATGATGTTAAGAACCAATCAGATTCTAACACTTTGATATTGGCACGATTGAGTGATAAAGCTTCGCGTTAAGAGTGTTCTGGTTTCAGAAAAGATTCTTTAAGGTGTGATAGTCTTTTGATATGATAAATCAGTTATAAGCTTTGGTAATAGTATTGTAAGATGCTCACTTTGTGAGCGCGTGTGTTTCACAATACGTTCCTTTTTTTTTCTTCTTTTTGACAACTATGTAGTGCACGAATGTTGTAGACATTTTGTCATTAAAAAACCACTTTATTTTTATACAAATTGCCGCTTTATTTATAAACTGTCTTTATTTTTATCATCTGTTCCTCCCTTCACTGTAAAGAATCCTCTAACATCTGAATCTCACTTTGGTTTTGCACTTTGATACTGCTACAAAGCCACAGAGAACTCAGTGGTGCCCTTAGCTCACCTCTCTAGGTTCACTCGACCTAAGCTTGTTGCATATTGCTGAGATTAATAATGTCTGAACATCTTGTGAAATATTGAGCTCGGTCGTGAAATAAGAAAGTTGTTTACCAGTCACAAGGGTAGAACATGGCCTCACTTACTGTCGAGCTTTGGCTCAGGGGGAGAGCATTTGAATACAAATAACGAATAGCTTGTACTTCACTTCAGGCGGCGTCCAATTTAACTTGGTGTACGACGTCTAAAATCAGAAATTTTTCAAGTTTTAGTAATTTCAAGCTGTAGTAACTAGAATTTGCATATGTTTATCTTCAAGAACTGCGAAGTTATTTTGTATTGTTTTTCTTTCTATTCATCAAGTTGGCGTTTTTGTGTGAGGTTACTTAAGGTTTAAGTAAAGCCGGTAGCCAGTATAAGCGTTGTTTTTGGTAGATTTTTCATTCACTAGTTGATCTCATCTAGGGCAGTCGTTTCGTTGGTTTTTGCAAGCGCCGTGTACTTTTGTTTGACAGTTTTTGCTACCGGTCTTGGTTACACCGCAAATTGTAAGTTCACTTCTGTTTCATGTAGCTTTGTTGTTACCATTGTCGTTATTCTTGATGTTATCATGTTTGTACTTAGATATTTGTATTCATTATTTGTTTCAGTCGAGTCACGTTTATACGTTTACACATCTTTCATCTTTACGTTTGTTTATCTGGGAGTTATTAAGACGTGCTTTCAAGTTTGGCGTAAACTTAGCAACACAAGCCTCACTTTGAAGACGTCTTTGATGGACTCCTGGCATCAGTCACTCTCACTCACTTTTCCCAAGTCCGCTTAACCCTTTACCTCCCATGAGCGATCAAGAGAGAATTTCTTCTTATAATATCAGTGCAATATCAAAAAGAGAAGTGATGAGAATAAAGTAAAATATCAATTCGGGGCTTATTAGTTGATCCAATACCAAACTCTCCAAATTGACATCTTAAGAATTGTGTGTCAGACAGTAAAGAGAATAACAAAAGAGATCTTAGGAGTTAAAGGGTTAAACATAAGTATACCATACAGACTGATCAAAAAGATGGGAAAACAAACCTGGAAAAGAATTATTTTACACATTAAAGGTTTAAAGGAAGGTGTTAAGGTGGGGGCATATTGTCTTGCTTCAGGGGGCAAACTCGTAAAGGTGATAGGGAAAATGGGAAGGAACCTTTTATAAACCCTTTATTGCGCCATTCCTGTGGCAATTTAAAGGTCATGTGATATTCGAGAACACAACTGTGTGCCTTAAAATGTCTGGGGAAGGTGAAATTTTGCAAAAAAAACCTCGTTTTTCTTGCATTGTTCGGGAAAGTTCGACAAGTTTGGAATGCTGTTCCCACCATTTCACACTAAATCATCTCTTTTAATCGTCCGCAGAAATTTAACGAAATATGTGATTATAACCCAAATAAACGAATGCCTTGTCACGTGATTGCACATGAACATAATAATAAGAGTGAACAAATCTGTGGTAATCGTTAAGTGCGCCCGTCTGATAGCCTTGAGTCAGAACGTTGTTCCACCACCTCTGAAGGTGAGTATTAACCAATATGCTAGTTGAGGCTCAAATGTAAACAATTAGAAAAATGCATTATCATCATGTACTAGAAACTCAGTTTTGGTGCTTTGAGTCCGGCATAAAACTAGCTTTAAATGTGTGATCTGTAAGGCCGTTCAGGATCGCTTAGCACTTCGTTATCGATACGTAGTAGTCTGGATTGGCTAAGTTCCCTTGATTCGTCAAATTTACCAAAATTTAAGGACTACCGGTCTTTTATTTGCTAACACAAGCAAACGTTTCAAACCCCTAATCCTTTCTTAGGGGGAAGGGGGGAGAAGGGTCCATATCCGATTTTCTGGAGTGCAAAAGCCTTCCAGTGATTTGAAAACCTTGACCGGATGCCGGTCATTTAGCAGCACCGTAAAATCTAGCTTCAAGGCATTTACTTTTTAAATTGAAGAGGCTTGTTAGCGCATATGTTTTACAATCTACATAATATATTTGAGATGGATCTATTTCAAATGCTAGTGGTGTCAGCTTTTAAGCTCCGTTTGTTAAAAGGCGAACAAGATTCCACGCATATTTTTGAGCTTGAAGAATGGGCTACTGTATGGAAATATAAAGTCAAACTTGGCATGGCTATCTCGTTTTCTTTAGTAACCTACTCCCTCACGAACGTAAAAAAGGAAGGAGCTTGAAAACATATTTTCATTCCGACATTTCTTGATTTTCTCAAAGAATGATTTTCAGACGATTTCAAATGTTTTAATTTAGCGAGATCCTAAATGAGGTCATGCATGCATCCATTTGCTGCCTTAATAACTTGTGTGGCGTCGCATTGCAAATTCCTACGTTAAGCGACTCGAACTTGTTGTTAAAGAGCTTATTTTTGTGTGAGATATAGATGCTGAAGAAATGAAACATTTTGCCGAGAGATGTCCATCATTCAGACCACATTAGAGCGCGCTACTTTGCAATGCAGTAAACTAGCCACATGCCGGCAGGATCACTACGGTTATCTTTTGTTGCTAGCTTGAAAATTTAATTTGTATTCGTAGTGAGAACTTGTGAAATAATTATTTCCAAAAAGGAATAACTAAGGCAAGAAATGCAATACATTCATGATTACAGTGAAGACAATACGAGATATAACATTTTGGCTTTCAAACTTCAATTTATTTCATTCAGCCGCACAAGGTTTTTTTAAGGACATCTTAAGTCAAGCGCAGCAACAAAATGGAGAATGAAATATCGATATCATAGGGCTTGAATATGCGTTTGCACTTTGTTGAGCCTCTAAAGGGGCAATCGAGGTGTTACGCTTTTAAGTTAGAAGTGAAATCGAGGGCTTGTTTTTCTAAACAAGTCATGCATAGCGCTAGACAGAGAAAGTCACATTTTCTTTATTACTTGCAACTGCTCGTATTTACCGATAAAACTTCTTGTCGAGGATAAGATAACTCTCTTGGATTGGTGCCTTAAGAACTCTTTATTGTGGCCGACTGCTGAAGAAGACAGAGCTGAACTCAGCCACAGTGTCGTTGCCATCTTAAAATTTTAAATGGCCTAATTTCTTTGTAGGATTAGTGGCCTAGAACGAGGAGAGCACGATGGATCCAGTGATACCAGCCGATCAGTTAGGACCAAAAGTTCTGGAAGAAGTTTTCAAATCAATGTCACCCACAAATCGGGGAATTGCCATTGGCATCGCTAATGAAACATCCCATCAGTGGAATGCAATGAATGTATACTTCTATTCTGGTTCCCCCGGCCCAAATGTCCTACCCGAGTTCGTGAAGAGCCAGGAAGCAATTCTGTATACGGCCACGAAACCAACTGGTCTACCAAGAGGAAGTGTGGGGGTGATTACCTTCTTTATCCCAGATGACAACATGACCGTAGCAGTCATGTTCAGTGTACCATTCGACCGCAATTTGTATGAAAACTGGTGGGATGCCAAGGTTTATCGCAATAAGACAGAAGCTGACTATAATGTGTGGTCTTTCATGTATTACAATCACAATCCCTTCCGAGGTGATGACGGCTGGCATGAGAAACAAATAAGTGAAGGTTACCGCGTGAAGGGCGTCATGACAAGCACAGGCCAATGTAAGCTGCAGTTAAAGATCTGGAAGCCGGAATCTCTACAAACTTAAATGAAATAACTGCGTGAAAGTCTTTTAGTTCTTTGTTCTATTTTTTACTTAACAGTTCTTGTTTGGTTGCAAAGTTGGCGCTGCAGTATTTTCGGATAGAATAAACATTTTGGAAGTTACAAAGCTGTACATTAAAGACGTTTGAAATCAAAGTCGGAATTTCTTTGGGTTCAAACTATCGCGATGAGTTTCTTAATTGTGACTGTCTTGTCTGACCTCCATTAGTAAACGTGCTTAATTTGTCGACTGTTTTTGCCTTGGAACCACACTAAAATTTTTGTCTTGGCCCACGCAGTCAAAGATTAATTCGATTGATCGGATGCATTAACTAAGTTGTTGTTCATTTTTGAGGTTCTGTTAGAGGTTTTTGGGTTCTGCCAACGATTGTTCTATCTTCCCAGGTCAGATGGTTAACATGTCCACGCATGCCTAAAAATAGTAAATAAAAAAACCATGTTCTTTACAGAGACTTGTAGTGGGAGAATCAAAGAAAGAGTGATCGATCAGAGTTTGAGTCAGTCGACCAAGTTATCCAGAGTGAAGTAACTTTTATGAAATTAAGATTTTATAAGAGAATCAACAGAGATTAAATAAGACTTAGGGACAGGTCGAAATTAGTTCGCGAGCTGGGCCCGACAACTCGGTGGTAAAAGTACAAAAAGAAGGAATGCATAGGTTGGTCATTGCTTAAGAATATTTTCTGGCTCCTAAGGAGCCATTATTGTTCAGTTATTTCATTACAACAAGTTCCAAAGATTTTCTGTGAACATAACCGTAAAATAGTGTCAAAATAGTAAGATAATGACTTGAGTAATTAATCGCCCCCCCCCCCCTAATCGGCATTAGTCATGCGTCAGTAAACACGTCTAGGAATTAGCATACTGATCGGGACTTTGTCATGGTTTCGCTGTGAAAATCCATTTTGATCAAAATATATCATATTTTTTGACAGAGTGAATCATGGTACCGTAAGCAAACAAGTTGAAGATTTTGGGGCGAACTGATTTAGGTGGTGACGAACATCTCTCATTTCAGGGGGAAATGTCGCAAAAGGCTGTAGGGGAAAATGGAAAAAAAATTATACAAACCCTTTATCACAGCATTCCTGCGAAAAAGTTGAAGGTCATGTGGCATTCGAAAACACAACTGTGTGACCGGCTTAAAATATCTGGGGAAGGTTAAATTTTGCAAAACATTTCGTTTTTCTGGCATTGTTCAGGAAAGTTTAAGAAGTTTGAGATACTGTTCCTTCCTATTCACAACGAATCATCTTATTGACTCGTCGCAGAAATTTAGCGAAAAATGTTCCCATAACCCAAATAATCGAATGCCTTATCACGTGATTGCGCATGAACTTTATCATATCAGTAAACAAATCCGTGGTATTCGTCAAGTGCGCCCGTTTGACAGCTTTGAGTCAGAACATTGCTCCACCGCCTTTCAAGGTGAGTATTTACCAATATGATAATCGAGGCTCAAATGCAAACAATAGGAAAGATTCATTATCAACATGTACTAGAAACTAAGTTTTCGTGCCTTAAGCCCTTCGTAAACCAAGTATTAGATATGTATTATAGATATGTGATCTGTAAGGCCGTTCAGGATCGCTTAGCACTCCGTTATCAATATGTGGCAATTTGGACTGGCTGAGTTTCTTTGATTCGTCAAATTTACCAAAATTGAAAGACTACTGGTCTTATAGCGGTTCACTCTAGCAAACATCTGTAGTCCCTACTCCTTTCTTAGGGAGGGGAGGGTCCGTATCCAATTTTCTGGAGAACAAAAGTCTTTCAGTGTTCTGAAAATCTTGACCGAATGCCGGTCATTTGGCAAAAGCGTAAAATCTAGCTTCGAAGCATTTACTTTTTAAAATGAGGAGGCTTGCTAGCGCTTAATGTTTTACGCTTTACAGTATATACTTGAGATTGATGTATTTCAAATGCTAGTTGTGTAAGCTTTTTTAACTCAGGTTGTCAAAAAGCGAACAAGCTTGAGCTTGAAGAATGGGCTATTGTCTGGAGAATCCAAAGGCACCTCGGGTACCTCATTCCCTCGAATACGCTACCCCCTCATGCACGTAAAAAAAGGGAAGGGAATCGAAAATTGATCCTCAATTTCAACATTTTTCGTTTTTCCCAAAGAATGGTTCTTTAATTTCTTTTAACGTACCAAGAACCCAATTAGATTCCAAGCATTCCTTTAGGTATTAAGAGCTCGATAACTTGTGCGGCGTCGCATTTCAAATTCTTAAAGAAAAGCTAAGCGACTTGTACTTATTGTGAAAGTGCTTATTTTGCTATTAAATATAGATTCTGCTAAATCGAAACATTGTACAGATTTCCATTGTTGTAAACATACCGTGCAGCTATGCCGGCAGGATGACATAAGTAATCTTTTGTTGCTCACTTAAAAAAATCCCATTTGGTTACGTAATGAGAACTTTTAAAATATCATGTTAAAAAAAGGAATAAATAATGAAGAATTGAGGTAGATTCATTTTTACGGCGAAGGCATTTCGTGACATTATATTTTGGCTTCCACATTTAAATTTCGGTTTATTTCATTCAGCCGCGTAAGGTTCTTCACGAGCGCATCGTGAATCAAGTTAAGCAGCAAAGTTTAGAGTGAAATATCGAAATCGTCTCCCTTCAATATGCATTTACACTTTGATGAGTCTCTAAAGAGGCCATCGATGTGTGACGCTTCTACATAAAAATATAAACCGTTTCTTTCTAGGCAAGTCATGCATGACACTCGACGGAGGAAGACAAATTTTTTTTAAAAGCTGGCTGTTCCTTCGGAAAAAATAATTCATTCATTCGTAATTGTTGCCATTAACCCGATAAAACTTCTTCTCGAGGGTAGGAGAGGAAACCCTCTTAGATTCATGCCTTTAAAACACTATAATGTGGCCGAACACTGATGTAAAACCAAAGAATACAGAACTGGTGTAATCAATAGTGCTGTTGCCATCTAACAATTTTAAATGCGGTCAGTGTAAAACGCAGACTGCAGACCAGGGGTAAAATGCAGACTGAGGGTAAAAATGCAGACTGAAGACTGCAGACCAGGGGTAAAATGCAGACTCGGTTCTAAAACAAACCTCTTCCCCGAAAAATCTTCAAGAGTGAGCTGAATCGAGGCCGCGTAAGTCATGAGAGGCTGGCCTCTTTTCTTCCTCAGATGGTTTTGGCGTTGACATATTGTTTTAAGGTAAGAACGAGAAGCGTAAATGTTTGAATGTGCAGTTCACGGCCAGTTAAATACATTTCCCTTGTTAAGGAATAAAAAGTTCTGCTGAGCAACATTAGGTAGCTTTAACATACATGTAGCTCATATACTTTGTTCGGCCTTGAAAGTGGTAGCGATAGACTTTCATCACACACCGGCAATTTCGATTACTTGGACAATAAAAACCTGTTTCTCGTACCTTTTTTTTGCGCTGTGAAGTTAGGCGTGTAATTTAATTAAATTTAATGCAAATTTGTGAGTGCCAGATAAGGGTCTGATTAAAAACCTCCAAACAATATCCCTTGGTGAAAAGATAGAGGGGCCGCAGCCAGGATAAAACATCTTATGAAATTTAAAAAAACGACCTCTGGCTAAAAAATTTTAAAAATACGAGCTTTCGAATGTTTGCGCTACAGCCTTCAACGGGTAAAATGATAAAAAGGTCTATTGCGTGACTAGACTTTGATAATGCATCTATTATTGACAAAGGCGGTTTCAGAACAAGAAAAATACTAGAAGCGTGGCATTCCAAGTTAACTCCCAATGCGGAACACAATTCCTGTCCTTTGCCCGGACAATACAACATTCTTTTTAACAAACATTCTTAGTTATCAGCATTTTTAATTTTTACTTTGTACTTCACACCTAGTATATTTTTTACCTTTTTATCATTTTACCCGTTGAAGGCTGTAGCGCAAACAGCCGAAAGCTCGTATTTTTAAAAGTTTTAGCCAGAGATCGTTTTTTAAATTTCGTATAAAAAAAATACATCCCTAGGTGTTTGCCTTTCTTATTCTGCTCGGTGTTTCACCTCAGTATTAACCCGAGGTGAGTCTGCATTCTACCCCTGGTCTACAGTCTGTAGTCCGCATTTTACCCTCACTCTGCATTCTACCCCTGGTCTACAGTCTTAAGTCCGCATTTTACCCTCAGCCTGCATTCTACCCCTGGTCTACAGTCTTTAGTCCGCATTTTACCCTCAGTCTGCATTCTACCCCTGGTCTACATTCTCTAGTCCGCATTTTACCCTCAGTCTGCATTCTACCCCTGGTCTACAGTCTTTAGTCCGCATTTTACCCTCAGTCTGCATTCTACCCCTGGTCTACAGTCTTTAGTCCGCATTTTACCCTCAGTCTGCATTCTACCCCTGGTCTACAGTCTTTAGTCCGCATTTTACCTTCAGACTGCATTCTACCCCTGGTCTACAGTCTTTAGTCCGCATTTTACCCTCAGACTGCATTCTACCCCTGGTCTACAGTCTTTAGTCCGCATTTTACCCTCAGTCTGCATTCTACCCCTGGTCTACAGTCTTTAGTCCGCATTTTACCCTCAGTCTGCATTCTACCCCTGGTCTGCAGTCTTAAGTCCGCATTTTACCCTCAGTCTACATTCTACCCCTGGTCTACAGTCTTTAGTCCGCATTTTACCCTCAGACTGCATTCTACCCCTGGTCTACAGTCTTTAGTCCGCATTTTACCCTCAGTCTGCATTCTACCCCTGGTCTACAGTCTTTAGTCAGCATTTTACCCTCAGTCTGCATTTCACCCCTGGTCTACAGTCTCTAGTCCGCATTTTACCCTCAGTCTGCATTTCACCCCTGGTCTGCAGTCTTTAGTCCGCATTTTACCCTTAGTCTGCATTTTACCCTTAGTCTGCAGTCTTCAGTCCGCATTTTACCCTTAGTCCGTATTTTACTCCCGGTCCGCAGTCTTCAGTCTGCGTTTTACACTGACCAGTTTTAAATGGCCTAATTTCTTTGAAGGAGCCTCTATGTAACTATATATTGTTGATGTATTCCTTCTTAGTCCCGCCTGTTGATATTATCAATAGTTTAAAAAGGGAAACCGAATGGAAAAAGAAGTATCAAGGGAATAACTTTTTAGATGTCGTTGTACGTTTTAATCTCACCCGGCCGAATTTTTTTCATCACGTTTCGAACCTTTTTACTTAAGCACATGGTAAATCAAGTGAAGCAACAAAGTAATTTTATCACTTGATTATGCGGGACGTTACGATTTGCTGAGTCTGTAAAGACTGCAATCGATCGTTTCTTTGGAAGAAATAACAAGCCATGCATAGCGCATGACGGAAAAAAGTTGTTTTTTCTTTAAAGCCGTTCCCATGTAAAAGAATCATTTTTAGTTGTTCGTATTTACATGGTAAAACTTCATTTTTAGTCCATTTACATTATCAATAGTTCCAAAGGGGAATTAACCGATGTGAAAGGATATCTTAAGCGATTTACTTTACAGCTCTTGTTAAAATTCAGTCGTCTCACTAGGATTTTTAGAAACTGTATAGGATCCCAAAATAGGAAAAGGCTCAAGTCCTAGTTGTCCTGAATTTCACAGACAATTCCGCCTCTTTACGACCGAATCGTTTCATTTTCGTATTGACTCAAATATGGTAAACGTTTTAAATATGCTTTGAAACCTGGGTTTTATGTTTTTGACTCACAGCGACATAGAATAAGGAGAACACGATGGATAATGTGATAGAAGCCGATAAATTAGGTCCACAAGTTCTGGATGATCTTTTCAAGTCAATGCCATCCACAAAGCGAGGAATTGCCATTGGCATCGCTAATCAAACATCTCATAAGTGGAGTGGAATGAATGCATACTTCAATTCTGGTAAACCTGGGCCAAATGCTTTACCTGAATTCGTGGAAAAAGAAGAAGCAGCACTGTTCACTGCTACCAAAACAACTGGCCTGGCAAGAGGAAGTGTAGGCGTCGTTACCTTCTTCATCCCCCATGACAACAAGACCGTAGCAGTCATGTTCAGTGTACCATTCGACCGTAATTTGTATAATAACTGGTGGGATGCCAAGATTTATCCCAGTAGGAGAGAAGCTGACGATAGTATGTGGTCTGACATGTACTACAATGATAAACCTTTCAAAGGGGATGACGGCTGGCACGAGAAAACTATAGGTGAAGGCTACCGCGTGAAGGGCATCATGACAAGCGAAGGCCAATGTAAACTTCACGTAAAGATCTGTAAGTGAACCTTTACAAATTTTCTTGTAAAATTGTGAAATTACCGCCTGAAATTCGTATTAATTTTGCTGTTATTTACATGATAGCTTTTTTTCTTGTGAGATAAACAGTTCAATATTTAGTCGCAAAAATGGTGGCGAGGAAGTGCTTCAGATAGCATTGAAGGCTTAATAGGACAGCGTTTTTTCAGATAGAATAAACATTTTTTCGGTCACAAAGCTGTACAAATGATTCATTTAAAGGCCTCGCATTATAGTATTTAATGTTTCGCGTCAAAGTGGCTTGATGTTAGACCATGAGCTATTAGGCTTTTCAGTCCATTTTACGGTTAAAATCGTAGTTTTATGCGTCCACCAGGTCTCATAGTAGAATGTCGAAGTCTATTGCCAAACTACCATATATTGAATCGACTTAATGAACTTTATATTAAAAGAGCT